>NC_138772.1:38355951-38580951 GCF_965119305.1 Pelophylax lessonae
TGGCCCATTCACTTTTAGACTCTTCAATAACATCGAGTTTTAACATGAGTTGTACTTCTTCCTCAATAGCATGTCGCCGAGCCTCGGGTACCCGATATGGCTTTACCCGGACCTTGACCCGGGGCTCAGTGACGATATCATGTAGGATTAGAGATGTGCGTCCAGGGAGGTCTGAGAACACATCTGTGTTCCGACTAATGAACTCCCTGACTTCCTGGACCTGTTTGGAGGACAGGCTATCTGCAGCTTTTACCGAGGTTACTGCTTCACAGGCTTCCAGAGGAGGGGCTGGACCCTTTTCACCTAGAAACCCTGGCTGGGGGCTGTCGTTCTCGGACAAGTCCCTATCTTTCCACGGCTTTAGTAAATTTACGTGGTACACCTGCTCCGGCTTCCGCCGCCCTGGCTGGTGTACTTTGTAATTTACTTCTCCTATCTTTTCGAGCACCTCATAGGGACCTTGCCACCTAGCTAGGAACTTGCTATCTACTGTTGGTACTAGTACCACTACCCGATCACCCGGGTTAAAGTTCCGGACCCTAGCCTGTCGATTGTAGATCCTACTCTGGGCTCGTTGGGCTGCCTCCATGTGTTCCCGGACCAAGGGCATCACCTTTTCCATCCGTTCCTGCATCTGGGTGACATAGTCAACAACACTTTTGTAGGGGGTGGGTTGTTGTTCCCAGGCCTCTTTGGCTATATCCAACAACCCGCGAGGATGCCTACCATATAACAGTTCGAAGGGCGAGAACCCCGTGGAAGCCTGAGGTACTTCTCGCACTGCAAACATCAGATAGGGTAGAAGCAGGTCCCAGTCCTTACCATCCCTGGAAACTACTCTTTTTAACATGTTTTTTAATGTTTGGTTAAATCTCTCGACCAGGCCATCTGTCTGGGGATGGTAGACGGATGTACGTAATTGTTTTATGTGGAGCAGCTTACAGAGTTCTCTCATAACCTTGGACATAAACGGTGTCCCTTGGTCAGTCAGGAGCTCTTTAGGCAGTCCCACCCGGGAAAACATTTCCATTAACTCCTTAGCTATAAGTTTGGCGGATGTATGTCGCAGGGGTATCGCCTCCGGGTAGCGAGTGGCGTAGTCAAGGATGACTAGAATATGTTGGTGACCCCTGGCAGATTTTGGAACAGGGCCGATTAGATCCATAGCGATTCGTTCAAATGGGACCTCAATTATCGGGAGAGGTATCAGGGGACTACGGAAATGGGGCTGGGGGCTAGTTATCTGACAGACCGGACATGACTTACAATACTCTTCCACATCTCTGAACACACCGGGCCAATAAAACCTCTGTAGTATGCGGTCCTGTGTTTTCTGCCACCCCAAGTGTCCCCCAAGAACATGTTGGTGGGCAAGCTCCATAACAAGCTTGCGGTACGCTATGGGCACCACCAACTGTTCAACCAGTTCACCCCGGATTTGATTCACTCGATATAACATTTCCTGTTGAACAATAAAACGTGGAAACATCAATTCAGCCCCAGGGTTTTTTGGTTTACCATTAATGATTACAACATTTTCCCAGGCCCTGCTTAGGGACGTATCCCGGTGTTGTGCAGTCCCGAAATTTTCCCCGGAGACATTGAGGTCTGCCAACTCAGGGCCGGATGGCAAGTCCTCCACGTCTCCCACCATTACATTTAGTGGGGTCGTGTCCCCCTCTATCACAGAAGCTGTGGTCACCCCTACCGAGGGCCCTTCGGACTCAGGCTCCCAGGGCTCTGGCCTCACACTGGAACCAGGCCATTCTGCTAGGGTTGTCCCTGTCTCAGGCTTGTCAGACCCTTTAACCGTAGGCCACAGTGCCGGAAAACCTGGAAAGTCCCTTCCGATTATTAGTTCATGTGGCAACTTGGTAGCGACAGCCACCTCATGGGTCCATTTGCCGGCCGCTGTAGACAAAGTTACCAGCGCTGTGGGATAGTCCTTTAAGTCTCCATGAATACATACGACCCCGACTCTGCGGCCGGTATATTCAGCAGGCCGTATTAACGCCGTTCTCACCAGGGACACCAGACTTCCTGAGTCCAGCAGAGCCACCGTGTCAGGGAACTAGCCGCATGAATACGCACGCACGTATTGCAAACGCACGTCCGCTAGGGCGAAGACGTGTGCGTGCTGGCCCACAAAGTGGATGTCCAATCCCAGCACCCTCTGGCCTTTAAAAGGATATCTGTGGCACATGAACATTGCTGACTGGTCTTCAGCTTCCTGTTTCCTGTTTCCTGCTTCCTGTGTTTGTTGCTGCTTCTGATCACCTGTTGACAACCCGGCTTGTTCTTGGATTCCTCTTGTCTCGCTCCCAGCTCTGACCTCGGATTGTTCACGGATCTTCTCTTGTCATCTGCCCTGTGTATGACCCCGGCTTGCCTAACCACGACTCTGCTATCTGATCTGCTGACCTCTGGCTTACTGACCTCTGCTTCTGTCCCCGACTACGCCTTTGGCTGTGCCTTGTCTGCTGTGATCTGCCTTGGTGCCCACCTGCTGTACCCAGCCTGCAGAACCTGCTTCCAGTACTTACCTGTTGATCCTGCCAGCTGCACTCTCCATTACAAACTACTTCCAGCCGTGTGCAGTCTGCAACTACCACAGCACTCCTGGGTCCTAGTGCTCACCTCCTCTGGTGTTCACCTGCAGAGATATATTCCTACCATCAACCCTCATCTGGGGCACAGCTGGCAATCCCTGCTACTTTGGGCTTCGTGCTTCCTGTTACCACCTTCAGGGACACCAAGCACTCAGCCGCAAGGAGAGCCCTCTCGGCATTTCGGCTTCAGGACCAGGTACGTGACAGTACCAGTCAGCCACAAAATGTCTGAAGCCGACAGAGGTGCGTCTCCGCTAGAGGCTTTGTGCCAACAAGTTACAGCCCTCACACAAGCCGTACAGAATTTACAAGAAGGCTATATGCAACTAGAAGGTCGCCTGCACAGCATACCCTCTACGTCCTTTTCTGCTTGCCAGAATACCGCACATGAGGTCTCTGCTCCAGCCTCTGCTGTTTTTGAACGCACCGCTGTCATACCCACAGTAGTGGTACCTCCACCTGAACCAAGGGTCCCCATACCCGAACGTTTCTCCGGGGACCGAAGAAAATTCAGAGCGTTTAAAAATGCTTGTCAGTTATACCTAGCTCTGCAGCCACGGACTTTCTCCCTTGAAACTGTCAAAGTCGGTTTCATCATCTCCTTGCTGACAGAAGAACCTCAATCCTGGGCCCATCATCTTATGGAACAAAGTAACCCAGTCCTAGACTCAGTTTCAGCCTTTTTTGAAGCCATGGCACAGCTGTATGATGACCCCCAGCGAATGGCTTCGGCCGAAGCGGCCCTGCACACACTCCAGCAAGGGAATCGGCCTGTAGAGGACTATACGGTTGAATTCCGCAAATGGTCAGCAGATACAGACTGGAATGAAGCCGCACTCAAGTACCAGTTCCGGCTTGGTCTGTCCGAGGCGCTCAAAGATGAACTGGCCCGGGTGGAAGCTCCCACTACCCTTGAACGCCTTATACATTTGGCTATACAGCTTGACCGCCGATTACAGGAGCGGCGCTTTGAACGGACTCAATCTTACAAACCTCCAGTAACCACCACTACACCCATGCAATTCGGCCTGTTGCGGCCTTCCCTGACCCCTGAAGAGAGGATCCGCCGGCGGCAAGCCAACCTTTGTCTATACTGTGGCGGTACGGGACATTTCCTTCGAAACTGCCCTGTGAGACCCAGTAAGTTCCTGTCCTCTCGTCCCACATATGCCTCGGTCGCTGGATCCTCCCCCGCTCATATCATCTTGCCTGTCTCACTGCAAGTGGCAGAAGGGGAAGTCAAATTCCGAGCCATTGTTGATTCAGGCGCCTGCAGTTGTTTTCTGGATCTTACATTAGCTAAGAAATTACAGATTCCACTTAGACCTAAAAGACTGAGTCTTACTGTTCACCTGGCAGACGGCACCATTCCCAAGTCGGGGCCCATTACCCAAGAGACTGAACCAATTCTAACGATTACTGACTCTGGACATCAAGAGTTCCTATGTTTCGATGTCCTCTACTCCCCCTTGTTTCCGGTAATACTCGGCCTTCCCTGGTTGAGGGCCCATAATCCCAAGATTGACTGGTCTAAAGGGGAGATCATGTTCCCTTCAGCCTACTGCCAGCAGCATTGTTTCGCTCCTGAACCATTGGACTCTCCCAGCTGCCTGACCGTTCAGGCAGTCTCAGATATCGGTCAGTATGTGCCTACTAGCTATCATGACTTCCTGGATGTGTTCGATAAGAAGAAAGCTGATGTGTTGCCACCTCATCGCTCTTATGACTGTCCTATTGAACTACTTCCAGGTGCAGAAATTCCTTTTGGTCGGATTTTTCCATTATCAGAAATAGAGCTGGAGGCTCTACGACTCTACATAAACGAGAATCTGGAAAAAGGATTTATCCGTCCATCCTCTTCCCCTGCAGGAGCAGGAATCTTCTTTGTTCAAAAGAAGGATCATACACTCAGACCTTGTGTAGATTACAGGGAATTGAATAAAATTACGGTCAAGAACCGCTACCCGCTACCTCTCATACCAGAACTGTTTCAACGATTTCGAGCTGCTCGAGTTTTCACTAAACTGGATCTACGAGGTGCATACAATTTAGTCCGAATTAGAGAAGGCGACGAGTGGAAAACGGCCTTCCGAACCCGTTTTGGACATTTTGAATACCTTGTGATGCCTTTTGGACTTTGCAATGCCCCAGCCACTTTCCAACACCTTGTAAATGACATCTTTAGAGAATTTCTGGATTACTTCCTTATAGTCTATCTTGATGATATTCTCATTTTCTCTGCATCTCTTGAATTGCATCGTGTGCACGTAAAGAAAGTCTTGTCTACCCTCAGGAAACATGGACTCTACGCCAAGGCAGAGAAATGCGAATTTGAGAGACAAACCATCCAGTTCCTAGGATTGATCATATCCACTGATGGTATCGCTATGGACCCCCAAAAGGTGTCTTCCATCCTGGAATGGCCTGCCCCAGTGGATAAAAAAGGAATCCAAAGATTTGTGGGGTTCGCCAACTTTTACAGGAGATTTATTAAAGGGTTCTCATCCATTATTGCTCCCATTACCCAGCTCACACGTCAACATTCCCGATTTCAGTGGTCCCAGGAAGCCCAGGCGGCCTTCAATAAACTGAAAGCTCTTTTCACCTCCGCTCCAATACTTCGGCACCCAGACCCTGCTCTGCCTTATGTCTTGGAGGTTGATGCCTCCGAGGTCGCCACTGGGGCAATCTTGTCACAATGTATGGGGCCTAAAGCCTTGCTCCATCCGGTAGCTTTTTTTTCTCGGAAGCTGAGTCAAGCAGAAAGGAATTATGATGTCGGTGATCGGGAGCTACTGGCTATCAAAACAGCCTTAGAAGAATGGCGATATCTTTTGGAAGGAGCTGCCCATCCAGTGATGATATTTACAGATCACAAGAATCTGGAATATCTTAGGACTGCTAAACGCCTTAGGCCTCGGCAAGCACGGTGGGCTTTGTTCTTCTCCCGATTTAATTTTCATATCACCTACAGGCCAGGGTCAAAAAACGGCAAGGCCGATGCACTTTCACGAATGTTTCCAGAGACCCCTGAAATAGCCTCCTCCAGTACCATCCTTTCACCACAAAACTTTTTGTTGTTGCAACCTGATTTAAAATCAGCCATCCAGCAAGCTTCCACTCAGTGTCCGGAGTCTGAAGTTTGTTCCTTGAAAAAACAAGACAATTTTTTCTGGCAAAATAACAAGATCTTCGTTCCACAAGAAGCAAGGACCCTAGTCCTGAAGGCATGTCATGACCATCAATTAGCGGGTCATTTCGGGGTACACAAGACCATTGAGCTCATTCAACGATCTTTTTGGTGGCCAGGCCTGAATCAGGACTGTAAGGATTATGTTGGCTCCTGTACTACGTGCCTTCGTAATAAGGGAAGTAACACCAGAGCCTGGGGCCTGCTAAGGCCGTTACCAATTCCTGATTTGCCCTGGAAGATGTTGTCAATGGACTTTATAGTGGACCTGCCTCCGGCTGAGGGATTCACATCCATCTTTGTAGTCATTGATCGATTATCTAAGATGTCGCATTTTGTGCCTATGGTGGGCACACCTTCAGCCACAGACACGGCTCAGGCTTTTATTAAAGAAGTAGTGAGACTTCACGGCTTGCCCAAAAGCATTGTATCAGACAGAGGTGTGCAATTTACCTCCAAATTCTGGAGAACCCTTTGCAAAGCTTTAAATATTGATGTCTGCTTGTCCTCAGCCTACCACCCACAAAGCAATGGTCAGACAGAGAGGACCAACCAGACCTTAGAGCAGTATCTTCGGTGTTTCTCCACCTTTTCACAGGACAACTGGGTATCTCTGCTCCCCTGTGCTGAATTTGCCTACAATAACTCAGTGCACGCGGCCACCAACCAAACCCCATTCTGGGCTAACTATGGCTTTCATCCATGCTTTTTTCCAGATTCTCTGCCAGAAACTGATGTGCCCGCAGTACAAGATAGATTAACCTCCATCTTTACGAATTACCAGACCCTGCAGGAGGCAATACAAAAGGCCCAGGATGACTGTAAAAGGAATTATGATAAGAAGAGAAGGGAGAACCCGGCCTTCAAGGTTGGTGACAGAGTGTGGCTGTCTACGGCCAACCTAAAACTCCCCTGTCCTTCTCGTAAGCTGGGACCAAGGTTCATCGGACCTTTCGGAATTAAAAGAATCATCAATCCTGTGGCTTTCGAACTTTCTCTTCCGCAATCTTACAAAATTCACCCAGTCTTCCATGTGTCTCTTCTTAAACCTGCTGTTCCAGATCGTTTCCCAGGAAGGGAGAACCCACCGCCACCTCCAATTACTATTGGCGAGGAAACTGAATTTGAGGTGGAAGCAATACTGGATTGCAGAAAGCGAGGAAGACATATTCAGTATCTTGTTAAGTGGAAGGGATATCCACCTGAGGAAAATTCATGGGAGCCTGAGGTAAATATTCATGCCCCCAGGTTACTGCAAGAATTCTTCAACAGAAACCCTGAGAAGGTGTCACGTTTGGGCATCCGGAGGCTGCCCATAAGGGGGGGGCACTGTCAGGGAACTAGCCGCATGAATACGCACGCACGTATTGCAAACGCACATCCGCTAGGGCGAAGACGTGTGCGTGCTGGCCCACAAAGTGGATGTCCAATCCCAGCACCCTCTGGCCTTTAAAAGGATATCTGTGGCACATGAACATTGCTGACTGGTCTTCAGCTTCCTGTTTCCTGTTTCCTGCTTCCTGTGTTTGTTGCTGCTTCTGATCACCTGTTGACAACCCGGCTTGTTCTTGGATTCCTCTTGTCTCGCTCCCAGCTCTGACCTCGGATTGTTCACGGATCTTCTCTTGTCATCTGCCCTGTGTATGACCCCGGCTTGCCTAACCACGACTCTGCTATCTGATCTGCTGACCTCTGGCTTACTGACCTCTGCTTCTGTCCCCGACTACGCCTTTGGCTGTGCCTTGTCTGCTGTGATCTGCCTTGGTGCCCACCTGCTGTACCCAGCCTGCAGAACCTGCTTCCAGTACTTACCTGTTGATCCTGCCAGCTGCACTCTCCATTACAAACTACTTCCAGCCGTGTGCAGTCTGCAACTACCACAGCACTCCTGGGTCCTAGTGCTCACCTCCTCTGGTGTTCACCTGCAGAGATATATTCCTACCATCAACCCTCATCTGGGGCACAGCTGGCAATCCCTGCTACTTTGGGCTTCGTGCTTCCTGTTACCACCTTCAGGGACACCAAGCACTCAGCCGCAAGGAGAGCCCTCTCGGCATTTCGGCTTCAGGACCAGGTACGTGACACACCGCCAAAGTGTCTCCCACTTCCACCTGACACAGATGGTTACTGTCTATCACCTCACCAGTGCCTGTGGCGCATAGCTTTCGTGCATACAACGAGTGGCGGTGTCCATAGTTAGTCTCCATAGGCTCGTCCTCTTGGGGACACTCAGCCCTCACGTGACCTGGCTCCTGACACCGCCAGCAGACTATTGGGGCCGGGCGTACAGGGAGTACGTCTTGAGTGTGTCTCATTGCCACCAAGCGTTGGGTCTGGGCGGAGATTTCCGGGGTTTGACTGGCCCCCTCCCCCCTGTACATCCCTGTAAGTTCTTGGTGGCCTCATAGCGCTCCACCAGGTCAACCATATCCAGAGCATTGTCAGGAGAAGCCTGGCCGATCCAGTGCTGGAGGGGATAAGGCAAGGCCCTCCAAAACATGTCAGCCAATAAGCGGTCCAGCATATCAGTGGGCTTTAACAGATCAGGCTGCAGCCATTTTTGCAATCTGTGCAGTAAATCGTAATATTGTGGCCTGGCCGGTTCGGCCGCTTTGTAGCCCCACTGATGCACTCGCTGAGCGCGGACTAAGACATTTACGCCCAGTCTCGCCAGGATCTCACCTTTTACGGTCGGGTAGTCGGCAGCTTGGTCATCTGTCAAATCGAAAAACACCTGCTGGGGTCCAGATGCCAGGAACGGAGCGACCACCTCAGCCCACTGGTCACGGGGTAGCTTCTCCCGGACCGCCACTTTTTCAAATATGGCGAGGTACGTCTCGACGTCATCCGTGGGAGCCATCTTGGGTATCGCTGCACGGACCGCTTTCCGGGCATCATGCACTCCCCGAGGCACCCCAGACTTTTCCAACGCCAACACATGTTGCAGCAGCCGTTGATTAGTCTCCTGCTGTGCACGCATAGCCTCCTCATGTCTTTTCTGCTGTTGCAGGTTAGTTTCCCGCTGTAGCTCTATGGCCTGCTGTTGTCCTAAACTGGCCTGGGTAAGCTGCCTTATCAACTCCTCCATCTTTTCCCGTGGCTGCAGCTTAGCAGGCTTAATATAGGACATGTACAGTCACGTTCAGCAGATCAAAAATATTTTGGCGTCTTACGCCAGCCTCACTGCGCTTGCCCGCATCCGAGCACCAAATGTGGGGATTTGCTCTGGTAGGTAGGATTTGCGGGTGCAGTATAGAGGCAAAACAGATGGTTCTTCAAGTTAATCAGGAGTGTTTTATTTACACTTCAGGAACACAAAAGTAACAGTCTTTCTTGGTGTTTAACTCACACCCAACAAAAAGGAAAACGACAGTCTTTTAAGGCAGGTTTTAAACACAGCAACAAGTCCATTCACCTGTGTATCTTTGGTGCTGTTCACACACAGCAAAGGATCAGTTCACCTGCTTGTAACTTTTCCAGCATCAGCACTGACTTCCACAGCCTTCTGGTGTATGGAGATCATTCTCAAACACCTGTTAGACTGTCTGCCTTATAAACCCCAGGCAGGACCTGGCCTGGAGCGTGGGGAGCAGCCACCCACCCATACCTTAACTGCTCCCAATAAGAGCCGGCCCGGATTCGGCTTTGCAGCCACACTAAAATAAAAAAATTGTCAAACAGCACTAGCTGCTGCTGACACAGAATTACCGGCTCTTATCTCACCGAGGCCAGGAACCTCGGTGACACGTATCTTCCGTCGACCACGGATCCATGTGCCCTGCCACAATATATATATTTTTTTTTTTTTTTTTTTATTGAAAATGTGCAATTTACAAGCCTCAGTGCCGGTTCACACATATGTGCTCTGCAAATCAAATGAGATGTCTGTGCGATGCAAATTGAGCCGTACAGATTGTGTATGGCTGAATTTGCATCGCATTCTGACACGACTCGCACAGGACCCTTTTTTGGGTCCGCACCAGAATCGGATCGCATGGGTGTTTACACACTATGCGATCCGAATTCATGTCCGAACTGACAGTTCGTACTGCGATATGCGACCTGTTCTGGGGGTGTCGTTAACTTCGTATTGACACCGCCCAGCGATTTGAGTATGGCAGTGTGAACTGCCTGCGAGTTGAGTGCGATGCGGGAAGCCGCGGTGGATTCGCAGGGTTCCCCCATTGCATATGTGTGAACCGGGACTCAAACAGAAACAGAAAGGGGAAGATTTACAAAGCTTGTATCTAACCCACTACCAATCTTTCCTTTTACTGCATTATTATGTCTTTGTATCTAATGCCATGCAGTTTTAATCACATTAACATATATGTAACTATTACCAAATCATTCATTTATAGTGGAAGTAATTTGGATTTAACTGTTAGCCCCGGTTCACACTTGTGCGTGTGCGGGGTTCGCATGTAATGTCGGAGCGCACTGCTCCGACATTACATGTGATCAGCTGTGCGGTGCGAGTTTAGCCATACAAACTGTATGGCTAAATTCGCATCGCTCCCGCAGCAAACACGCACAGGAGGCATTTTTGCAGCCGCATCAGGATCGGATCGCACAGCGGTTCACACTTGTGCGATCCGATCCTGTGCGAACTGCACGATCGCACTGCGATATGCGATCAAACTGGGGGTGTCGTTAAGATTACATTGACACCCCCAGCGTATCGCATATGGCAGTGTGAACTGCCGGGGGTGCGTGTGCGATGCAGGAACAGGCTGCGAATTCGCAGCCTTCCCGCATCGCATATATGTGAACCGAGCCTTAATCAATTAATCTGTATAGAAGAGCTGCAATGAAATATAGAAAAAGAAAATAAAAGAACAAAGAAAGAAAACAAAAATAACATAACATCAAGAAATATCCTTTATATTGGTAATCAGTGGTGGCTGGTGCTCAATTTTTTTTTTTTTGGGGGGGGGGGGGCAACAAACAAATCCCCCCCCTTACTTGCACCGCCACACCCCCCTCCCCCCCCGCGGGCGACGGATGGGAAGGCGGCACTTGGCACCCCAGATGTTTTGGAACTACATTCCTCATGATGCTCATGCACTCTACAATGTATGTAGAAAAAGAAATAGCCGCACATCCAGGGATTCCAATAAGTTTCAAATACCTTTAATTCCAAAATGTTGCAAGTGATGACACCAAAGACACCAACATGACGTCTCGTAGACGCGTTTCACACATACATCATGTGCTTAATCATTACAATGACTGTAGCTGACTATAGATCTTAAATAGACCACCCCAATGAAAACAGGTGTACCGGGGGCGGTGACGATCAGCAGTTGTGCACAACTCAATTAATCACCTAACCTCAGCCCCAAAAAGCATCTCAGTGGTGATTTAAATATAAAAATCAAGCTGAAGGTCCGACCTATCGTGTATACCATGAACTCATCCATATACACAAAGACATGGACCAACAATACATAAGAAAAACGTTTAAAAAAACGTTTAAAAAACGTCTAAAAAATACCAATCAAAATCATTGGAAAAAATGTGAATACATACAACGTAACAAACAGAGAAGAAAAATGACTATAACAAATATAAGAACCTTTGTATAGTATGTGTATGCACCTGTATGCCGGTATACACCCACACACACCTGAATACACTTCGTATATAAATATACAAAAATAGGCACATAAAAATCATTGTGTCTTCCATATGGTGTACTATCACCACAGAAGGATGCATGAACTCATGCATCCATGTATACATTACAAGGAAACTATCCCAACATATTAACCACTTAAGCCCCGGAGGATTTTCCTGCTAAAAGACCAGGGGGTATTTTGCGATTCGGCACTGCGTGACTTTAATGGACAATTGCGCGATCGTGCGACGCTGTACCTAAACGAATTTGACGTCCTTTTTTTCCCACAAACAGAGCTTTCTTTTGGTGGTATTTGATCACCTGTGCGATTTTTTGATCACGCGCTATAAACAAAAAAAGAGCGACAATTTTGCAAAAATAGCAATATTTTTCACATTTTTTTATATGAAATTCCCCCAAAAAAAAATGTAAAAATCAAAATTTTTTAAAATTTTTGGCCAATTTGTTTTATCCTACCTATGTTTGGTAAAAAAAATCGCAAAAAGCGTATTTTGATTGGTTTGCGCAAAAGTTATCGCGTTTACTAACAAAGGGAAAGATTTTTGTTGTTTTTTTTTTAACGCGTAATGGCGGCGATCTGCGATTTTTTTTGCGGTACTGCGACATTGCGGCGGACAGATCGGACCCTTGACTGACATTTTTGACACTTTTGGGGTTACCAGTGACATTTCTACAGTAATCAGTGCTATACATATGCACTGTTACTGTAAAAATACACTGGCAGTGAAGGGGTTAACTTTATTTGGGAGGGAGGGGCTGTGTGTGTCCCTAGGGGCGTGGTTTCTACTGTGATTGGCTGTGGCTCTAGCTGTAAGGACACTGATCAACGGATCTACATACTAGATCCGTGTGATCAGTGTCTTTACAGCGAGGAGAATGACAGGCAGCTTGTTTACACAAGCTGCCTGACATTCTCCCTCTCCCCCGACGATCGCCGAGTGACCGGCGGACATCGGGTCTGCTGGTCACACGCGCGGGGGGGTCCGTGACCGCGCGGGAGCGGGAGCGCGCCTCCGCGGGCGCGCGCTCGCTCCCCAGACCCTCCCAGGCTAGTGACGTTAATTAACGTCACTCTGCCTGGCAGGGGCTGACCGCCGCAGTAAATCTACTTGCGGCGGTCGGCAAGCGGTTAACCATGCGGACACATGTAATCCAACCAAAAGGAAAATGAAATCATAATGTAAAATACAGAAATCCCCCGCTCCATCGCGGTTCAGTTTTTGCGGTCCCGGTAATTCGCGTTTTTTTTTGTAATGCTATTTTACTATATAAATCATTAAAAATGAAATATTTTTGTGTTTTTCATAGCTCTTGCTATGTCTCTCAGTATCTTTTATGTGTTTAAATAAGTTTCTATTGTTTTAAAAGTGTGTTTAAAGACCTGAAAATGCTTTTACACGTACAGTGACAGTAAAATAAACATGCCTACAATGCATTTTAATAGGGTTTTTCTATTTCGCGGAATTTCACTTTTCGCGGCTGGGTCCGGAACGTAACCCCCACAATGGAGGGGGGTTTACTGTATACACAAAAAGTTTTTTTGTGGAAATGTGCCCATACAGAAATGTATGTGGATATCGGAACACCAGCATGATCATAGATATGAAAACATAGATCTTGTAAAAATACTGTAAAAATACATGGCATAGAGCAATGTGAAAAGAGGAAAAAGGAAGGGAGGGAGGGGGAGGGGAAGGAGAGGGGAGGGGGGGGAAGAGGAAGAGAGGGACTACCACAACACATGACTGGATATGTTATCAGATCTAAAAAGGTACCTGGATCCCAAAATAGTGGGGGAAAGGCAACCACTAAATTTACTCATAAAAATGGCTAACATCCTACTCGAAGTTAACCACTTGCCGACTGCCTAACGCCGATCTACTTCGGCGGTCAGCCCCTCACAGGCAAAGTGACGTAGGGCTACGTCACTAGCTTGTGAGGGTCTAGGGAGCGAGCGCGCGCCCCCGGAGGCACGCTCCCGCGTGGTCACGCACCCCCCCCCCCGCGCGTGTGACCAGCGGACTCGATGTCTGCCGGTCACTCTGCGATCGGCGGGGAAGAGGGAGAATGTCAGGCAGCTTGTGTAAACAAGCTGCCTGTCATTCTCCTCGCTGTAAAGACACTGATCACACGGATCTAGTATGTAGATCCGTTGATCAGTGTCCTTACAGCTCAAGCCACAGCCAATCACAGTAGAAAGCACGCCCCCAGGGATACACACAGCCCCTCCCTCCCAAATAAAGTTAACCCCTTCACTACCAGTGTATTTTTACAGTAACAGTGCATATGTATAGCACTGATTACTGTAGAAATGTCACTGGTAACCCCAAAAGTGTCACAAATGTCAGTCAAGGGTCCTATCTGTCCGCCCCAATATCGCAGTACCGCAAAAAAAATCGCAGATCGCCGCCATTACGCGTTAAAAAAAAAACAACAAAAATGACAAAAATCTTTCCCTTTGTTAGTAAACGCGTTAACTTTTGCGCAAACCAATCAAAATACGCTTTTTGCGATTTTTTTTACCAAACATATGTAGCATAAAACAAATTGGCCGAAAATTGTAAAAAATTTTGACTTTTACTTTTTTTTTGGGGGGGGGGGGGATTTCATATAAAAAAATGTGAAAAATATTGTTATTTTTGCAAAATTGACGCTCTTTTTTTGTTTATAGCGCGTGATCAAAAAATCGCACAGGTGATCAAATACCACCAAAAGAAAGCTCTGTTTGTGGGAAAAAAAGGACGTCAAATTCGTTTAGGTACAGCGTCGCACGACTGCGCAATTGTCCGTTAAAGTCACGCAGTGCCGAATCGCAAAATACCCCCTGGTTAGGAAGGGGGTAAAATCTTCCGGGGCTTAAGTGGTTAAGCGGGATGCAACTCTGCAAATGGAAGATCCAAAATACTTCCTTACGGCAAAGGGATCGAAAAGCATCGCCCCCTCGCCTAGGGTCTTAAAGGCAACTGCCTCATTCCTATTAATGCGATTAGAGGAGAAGCGTTTTAACCTCAGGCAACGTGAGTGGTTCTTTACTGTTAGGGCTACAAGATTGTGGAATTCTCTACCACAAGAAGTGGTTTCTGCGGGAAGTATGGTGGCTTTCAAAAGACTCTTAGACGTACATCTCAAGGATCAGAACATTGAGGGCTATGTGAGATGATTACAGCCACACACACCCACACAGGTTGAACTGGATGGACTATTGTCTTTATTCAACCTCACCTACTATGTAACTATGTAACTATGTAACTATTAAAGCTGAAGCAACACTGTTCTTATGGTGAGTTATAATCCAAGCAAAGAAAATCACAAGAAATCCTTATACAATGTGGAAATCACTCTACATGTGATCAGGAGGTTATATATATTTTGTGCTGTCATTTCAGATCTGAGTGATCAGCTGCTGGAAGTGGTGGGACTGGAAGGTGCGATGGAGATGGGTCAGATCTACACGGGGCTGAAGAGCGCCGGGAGAAGACTTGCACAGTGCTCTTCTGTGGTTTTACGGTAATAATAGTTTCATGCTGTTAAATTGACAGATTAATCAGTAATCGCCACTGATTGCTTCTAGCAGAGAACCCACCGCTGAGAGGCAATTTGCACAGTTTTTCTCTGAGGTTATATGGCTGCAGTGCAAAGCAGATAGAGAGGCTGTCAGACAATGCTCGGTCAAAGGGAAGCAAATACAAATAACCTTCCTGAAAAGAAGAAAGGACTTCTGGGTAATGTCATTTTTACATGGCAGTCCAGTTGGTGAATGCTCCACCCAATAGATGTTCAAAGAAATTTCACAGCATTTGCTAAACCAAATATTAAACTCCTCACCAGAAGATACATATGTGCATCAAAAGCAGGGCTCCTGCTAGAGATCATGCATGGAACCACGTACTGCCTACCAGACTGGACTCCCCCCCCCCCAGGCATGTGGGTGAAGGTGTATAGCACCAAACTCAGACAGTGTGCATTTGGGCCGCTTACCCCCACCTGCATGCCTGTCAAATTAGGACCCGTAGCTGTGTTTGTACTGCCGCTATGTCCCCATGGAGTGGCTCTAGCTGCATGAACAAACCACTCATTTACACAACCAGAATACCAAGAGATTGAGGACATTCCTCGATCCCTTTTTCTGCACCCTCAGCTGCACTGCAGAATGAACCAACAGGAAAACTTCTGTACAGAAGCTACTTGTTCATTCACAAATATAAATACAGTATCTCTCAAAAGTAAGTATACCCCTCACCTTTTTTTTGAATATTTTATTAGACCTTTTCATGTGACAACACTGAAGAAATGACACATTGCTACAATGTAAAGTAGTGAGTGTACAGCTTGTATAACAGTGTAAATTTGCTGTCCCCTCAAACTAACTCAACACACAGCCATTAATGTCTAAACCGCTGGCAACAAAAGTAAGTACACCCCTAAGTGATAATGTCCAAATTGGGCCCAAAGTGTCAATATTTTGTGTGGCCACCATTATTTTCCAGCACTGCCTTAACCCTCTTGGGCATGGAGTTCACCAGAGCTTTACAGGTTGCCACTGGAGTCTTCGACATCATGGAGCTGGTGGATGTTAGAGACCTTGCGCTCCTCCACCTTCCGTTTGAACATGCCCCACAGATGTTCAATAGGCTTTAGGTCTGGAGACATGCCTTGACACCATCTGAACTGAATAAGTTTATCTTGGTCTCATCTGATCACAGGACATGGTTCCAGTAATCCATGTCCTTAGTCTGCTTGTCTTCAGAAAACTGTGGGCTTTCTTGTGCATCAGCTTTAGAATAGGCTTCCTTCTGGGACGACAGCCATGCAGACCAATTTGATGCAGTGTGTGGCGTATGGTCTGATCACTAATAGGCTGACCTCCCACCCCTTCAACCTCTGCAGTAATTCTGGTAGCACTCATACGTCTATTTCCCAAAGACGACCTCTGGATATGATGCTGAGCACGTGCACTCAACTTCTTTGGTCGACCATGGCGAAGCCTGTTCTGAGTGGAACCTGTCCTGTTAAACCGCTGTATGATCTTGGCCACCTTGCTGCAGCTCAGCTCCGTTTCAGGGTCTTGGCTATCTTCTTATAGCCTAGGCCATCTTTATATAGAGCAGCAATTTTTTTTTTCAGATCCCCAGAGAGTTCTTTGCCATGAGGTGCCATGTTGAGCTTCTAGTCAACAGTATGAGAGAGTGAGAGCGATAACACCAAATGTAACACACCTGCTCCCCATTCATACCTGAGACCTTGTAACACTAACGAGTCACATGACACCGGGGAGGGAAAATGGCTAATTTGGCCCAATTTGGACATTTTAATTTAGGGGTGTACTCACTATTGTTGCCAGTGGTTTAGATATTAATAGCTGTGTTGAGTTATTTTGAGGAGACTGCAAATTTACACTGTTATACAAGCTGTACACTCACTACTTTACATTGTAGCAAAGTGTAATTTCTTTAGTGTTGTCACATGAAAATATATAATAAAATATTTATAAAAATGTGAGGGGTGTACTCACTTTTGTGAGATACTGTACTGTATATAAATGAACACCCAGACGATCTGTACCCATTGCTTACTGTGTTCATTCAAGAAATGAAGCGGCCAGTAAATATGACATGTTTACTGCCCCCCGTCTCCATCATGATACCCGTCAGTGCTGCAAGGGGGCACACAGAAGAATCCGATCGGAGCTAAAGAAAGGGGATCCGATTGTGGAGGGGGTTGGTGAGAATGGCGGGGGGGGGGTACGACACACAATTACTGGGACCAAGCGGGGGGGAGAGGAGGAGAAGATGGTTGTAAAGCAGGGGGAGTCATGGGGATCGCTTCCCGTAATTGCTCCCCACCCTGCCAGTCTAGTGAACTGCCAAAAAGCTGTATGGGCCCCTCATTAAACATATAGTGCCTGGGCCCTGTACGGGAGGACTGGTACTACCCACTTATCAGTGGCCCTAAACAAAAGAGATCCACAGTAATGGCCCACAGTCAGAGATAAATTTAGAACCCTTGTTACATTACTCACAATATCCTGTTCAGATTTTTCTGCTTCTTTACTAAGAAAAAGTAATGGCAGGTATGTGAGACACCACTTACTTGTGGTCTTTGAGTTTGCAGGTCAAAAAGAAAGACGAAGCATGCACATCTATACAGGAACATGTAACTGTCAACGTGTTTTAGAGAGGTGACTCGCTCCTTCATCAGCATTAGCTCAGGCAGGACCTCTCCGAAATAAGATGACAGTTACAGTTTCCCATGTAGATATTCATGCATGATTTGTCTTCCTGACCTGCAAACTCGCTGGCCACGAGTAAGCGGTGTCTTACCACCAGACATACTCATGGTGAACCTATATGAGTAAAGGAGCTTCAGGTGGAGGAATAAACAGAGGAATCTGATCAAGATATTGAGGATGAATGTAACAAGTACTTCTACTTTACCAGGTAACACTGACTGTGTGCCAATACTGGGTATAAATTGTTTCTCTTTGGATACACAATTCAATTATCTCCTGATGAGAGGGGATATGATAGCAATATACAAATACCTAAATGGCAACTCTTGCATAGGGAATAAAATATTCAGTCTCAGGGAGTGTAAGAAGACGTAGAGGCACTCAATAAAATTGGAGCAGAGGCAGTTTACCCTTAAACTGTGTAGGGGGTAAGGGTATGGAATTCACTTCCACTATTGGTGGTTTCAGCAGGAAGTATTGATAGTTTTAAAAAAACGATTGGATGGGTATCTTAGCAAACACAATATGCAGGGATACAGGAAATGATTTTTGACATGAACACACACACACAGGTTGAACTGGATGGACTGATGTCCTTATTTAACCTTATCGACTATGTAACTATGTAACAGCTTCCACACTTCTGAGAAGGCTTTTCCAAAAGTTTTTGGAGGCTGTCTGTGGAAATCTGTGCCAATTCAGCCAAAATACCATTTGTAAGGTCAGGTGTTGATGTTGGATAAGAAGACCTGGCTCACAATAGGCATTTCAGCTTATCCCAAAGGAGCTCAGTAAGGTTAAGGTCAGGTTCCTCCACACCAGACTCATCAAACCATAGTTACATAGTAGGTGAGGTTGAATAAAGACAATAGTCCATCCAGTTCAACCTGTGTAGGTGTGTGTGGCTGTAATCATCTCACATAGCCCTTAATGTTCTGATACTTGAAATGTACGTCTAAGAGTCTTTTGAAAGCCACCATACTTCCCGCAGAAACCACCTCTTGTGGTAGAGAATTCCACAATCTTGTAGCCCTAACAGTAAAGAACCCCCCATGTTGCCTGAGGTTAAAACGCTTCTCCTCTAATCGCATTGTATGCCCTTAGTCCTTATGCAATCCCTTCGACTGAACAGCTTTTTTTCTAAGCTGAGATCCCCATTGAGATATTTATAAATTGCTATCATGTCCCACCTTAGGCGTCTCTTCTCCAGGTAGAATAAATCAAGCGATTGCAGACGCTCTTCATAGTGAAGGTCCTCCAATCCCCTAATCAGTTTAGTTGCCCTTCTCTGGACTCTCTCCAGCTCCAACACATCCCTCCTGAGGACTGGCGACCAGAACTGGACAGAATACTCCAGATGCGGTCGGACCAGAGTTTTATAAAGTGGAAGGATTATAGTTTTATCTCTGGAATACATCCCTTTCTTTATGCATGCTAATATTCTGCTGGCTTTGGCAGCTGCCGCTTGACATTGCATGCTATTGCCTAGTCTATCATCGACCAAGACTCCCAGATCTTTCTCCATTTTTGATTCCCCCAAGGGTTCCCCTCCTAACGTGTATTGTGCTTTTATGTTTTTAGTCCCCAAGTGCAAAACCTTACACTTCTCCACCATGGAGAACCATGTCTTTATGGAGCTGACTTTGTACACAGGGACACAGTCATGCTGGAACAGAGAAGAGCCTTCACCAAACTGTTACCACAAGCTTGGAAGAGCACAATTGTCTCAAATGTCTTTGCGCAATACCCACAGGTTTTCCACATTTTGTGTACAACTAAGAAACTAGTTCAACTCCTAGTTTAGAGTCCAGTGTTTAACTCTTACTAGAGATGTGCATAATGGAAAAATGTGTTTTGTTTTGGATTCATTTGTTAAGTTAATCATTTTGTTTTTTTTATATTCATTATGTTAGAATGATTTGTTTTTGTAATTTGTTTCATATATTCAGATTTTGTTTCATATATTTGTTATTTTTTATTATATATTTTTATTCATATCTATTCTGTTCTATTCTATTTTATTATTTTCTATTATGTTTTATTTTAATTTATTCTATTCTATAATTAGGAATCATCATTTTTATTTCACTTTTATACCTTACTGTGTTTATTGTAATATCTTTCCATTTCAAATGCAACTTAATTTTCAAATTTAACTTAATTTTAATTTCAAATTCAATTTCGAATTTGGGTAATTTATTTCAGCATAATTTATTTTGGTTTCATTGAAATTTGTTTATTTTATGATTTGGAAATTCTGATACATCCAAATCTCCAAATAAAATTTGAAAATTCCATCCAAATTTTGATTCGTAATAAAACAAATTGCCACTGTCTAACTTACCTGCATTTTTTTTTTTTTAAGGACCAGCAAGTCACTTCCCATGCAGATAGATGGAGAACCTTGGATGCAGACACCATGCACAGTAAATAATTATCGTTATTTTTGGGATATATTTGTGAACATAATCAATGTACAGTGGACCACAAGCCAAAATGGTTTCAGTTTTGGATCGGATAGAGAAGGGTTGGAACTTTTTGTCAGGTTTTTATTGTCGTCTGCTTCCCGCTAGGGTAATCTGTGCAGAAGGATCACAACAGCAAACCATTTTTTTTTAACTAAGGGAAGCATAGACTCCCTGTTAAAGCCAAACTCCAACCCCAACTCCCCCATATGAAAAGGTGTAACAGAACAATGCAAGCAGTGGCGAGCCCGTGTTGGTCAGGACTGGCCACGTGACTGCACTGACCAATTAGAATATTTTTAAGGCTCCTTTCTTCTGGGAGGGTGTCCTGGAGCAAAGCAGAGATTCTAATTGGTCAGCGTGGTCATGTGGCCAGCGCTGACTGATGAGCACTCACTGTTCTAAGTAATATGCTGCTATACAGCCTTCAGCATTGTTTTTTGAAATTTGAAAGTGCCGAATCATTATACCAGCTGGAGAGGACATTAAAAGAGGGGGATTATAAAAAGGGGGGGGGTGAGAGTTAGCGAACCTTTTATTTTTATTTTTTTTTTAAAAAGGTTAATTAGCCCTTTGAATCAGGCAGATGTATTGCATTACAGGCTGCCTTTTTGGGCAGCCACATTTTATTTTATTACATTTTTTTTATTTTTTTGTATGTTTATAATAAAATGTATATTATACACTTACTAAAAAAAAAAAACTTTTAAGGAACACGCGTTAATCAGAGTGTAGCATCAAGTCAGTTAAACTCCTGGGATATTAATCTGGTCAGTTAAGTAGCAGAGGGGGCTGTTATAATCAGTTTCAGCTACTTTGGTGAAATAAACAACAGGTGCACTAGATGGGCAAAAATGAGACAACCTCCAAAACAGGAATGGTTTTACAGGCGGAGGCCACGTACATTTTTTTTCCATGGAGGGACGCACAGACCTCTACAGGCTAGACAATGGCACCCTGACTGCCATTAGGTTTTGGAATGAAACCATTGGACCCATTGTCAGACCCTACGCTGGTGTAGTGGGTCCTGGGTTCCTCCTGTTGCACGACATTGCCCGGTCTGATGTGGCAAGAGTATGCAGCCAGTTTCTGGAGGATGAAGGAGTTGATACCAATAGAAGACCTCTGAGACATTAGGTTTAGGTCAAACCGACGCCGCCGGGTTGCAGTTTAGTCTGTTCAGTAGTTCAGTGATGCCCTGGTCCAGATCTGGGAGGAAATACCCAAAGACACCATCCATCGTCCCATTAGGATCATGCCCCGACGTTGTCAGGCATGCATACAAGCACATGGGGGCCATACAAACTACTGAGGACCATTTTGAGTTGCTGTAATGAAATTTCAGCAAAATGGACTAACCTGCTGCATCATTTTTTCACTTTGATTTCTGGGGTGTCTTTGAATTCAGCCCTCTGTAGGGTGATCATTTTCATTTCCATCAAAAGATGTGGCATATTTTCCTTCCTAACACATTACCCAGTCCATACCAGTATAGATATCCAGCATGAGATTTTTCCCCTTTGAGCTCTGAAGTGTTTTCAAAGTGTCACTTTAATTTTTTTGAGCAGTGTACAGTATAGATATATAAATATATTTATAATAACATTTATTTATGTTTATTTATTTATTTATTTTTATCGATTTTATGCGTGCCTGTTTAGGCAGCCCATAGATGATTTGATTATCTTTCCTTCCACCATGTCAGTGTTGATGGGGAAATGCCTCCTGCAGTGCTATTGTGTTCTGCCAGTGGGGCGCAAGGAGCGTCCCCAATTGACAGAACACAATGATTGGCTATAGCCGCCAGCTGTAATCACATGGCAAAAATCAGACAAGCTAGTTGTACCCAAGTTGATCGATGGATTGACTTGGGTACAATTAACCTACGCATACATGGATTGAAATTTGTCCGGTCCCTGCTGAACCAGCCAAATTTCAATCCATGTTTGGCCAGCTTTACAGTTTTTTTCTCTTTAGAAAACAGCCACAGTCTGAGTAGAAAAGCCTGTCCCCTTTCAGCATGCTGCAGAGAAGAACTCTTGGTCCCTGAGTAAAAGCAGTCATCCCTTTGCAAAGGTCCAACATACCTCTATCCAGAATTAGAGCACTCCAATCAGCAACACTCATGCTTCCTGCAAAATGCACAGCCAACACTTTATCGTCAATGGCCAATGGATTTCCAGGTGACAACTCCATACCAACCAAGCCTTCCAGTCTATCTCCTTTTGGCAGAAGGTGCAAGTAGCACACTTCTTGCAATCGCTGCCCCCCCCGGAGGCTTTTTATGTTAGGCGCCTCACGCCTTTCGAGACCTTTTGCACGGAGTTCTCCCCTTTGCAACATGCGGTCTCATTGCTATACCAATTACTGATAACCCCATACCTATGTACCGGCCCCCATATATCACGCGTTGGGAACAAGAACTGGGATTGTCCTTTAGGGATTCACGGGTGGAGAGACTCCTGTTCTTCTCTTACAAAACCTCCATATACTCTAAACACCAGGAAGCAGGATACAAACTCTTGACTAGGTGGTATTATGCCTAGTCACAGATTCGTAAGATGTTCCCAAGCTGTTCCGACCTTTGCTGGAGATGTGGGGAGGAGCCTGTTTCCCTCCTCCACGTCTTCTGGTCATGCTGCCTTCTGCAATCATATTGGTCGGTGGTATTGGAGCTCATCCAGAAATTTACCGACCATAAGCTCACTTTGGACCCTGCACTCTTTCTGCTGCATCATCACCGGTTTCCGAGGACGTCCTACATTAAATCCATCTTGCTGATACTGATTACATCGGCTAAGAGCTGTATCCCCCTACTCTGGAAGCAGACTCAACCCCCCTCAGTGGCCGTCTGGCTGAAAAGGGTAGCCTACATCAATGAAATGGAAGATCTTGTTGCCACAGAGAAGGGCACGAGGGATCAGTTTCTTGATCAGTGGTTTTACTGGCATGAATTTGTGTGCTCCGAGTAGTACAGGAATCTCATAACTTAGATTGGCTCTCATTACGCGTCATGGCATTTCTACATCCCCCCCTTTTTTTTCTCTTTCTTCCTCTTCCCTCCCCCCCTTTTTTTTCTCTTTCTTCCTCTTCCCCCCCCCCCTTTTTTTTCTCTTTCTTCCTCTCCCCCCCCCCCTTTTTTTTCTCTTCTCTTCTTTTCTTTTCTCTTCTCTTCTCTTCTCTTCTCTTCTCTTCTCTTCTCTTCTCTTCTCTTCTCTTCTCTTCTCTTCTCTTCTCTTCTCTTCTTTCCTATCTTTCTCCTCTGGCTAATATACAGCTTTTTCCTGCACTTCTCCATTTCTGAGTACTTTTTAGTGCTCTCTTTTCCTACTTGCCACATGAAAAAATTTGGCCTCGGGTATGCTTGCATTCTGGATGACATTTTTGTGCCTGTGCTTGTGGTCACCCATTGGGCTGTGTACCATCGCCTTCATATGCTGGCCAGTAGACAGATGCCGGTGAGGGTGGTGGTCGCACCGCCCCCCCCGCACGCCTAGATGTTCCTTTATCTTTTAATTTTGTGTGACATGGCGCAGAGAGACTTGGTTATAATTACTTAGGCTGTCTTTTACATTATACATATGCCATATCTGCTGGAATGATATACATTGAATGCTCCCCGGACCAGTTAGGTTCATGTCTTGATCTATGCCACGGATGGCACTCATTTGTACTTTAATGCTATGTCTCGTTAATATCCCTGTATACTTTGCATACCTTTAAATAAAGAATTTACAAAATGCACAGCTATAGGTCTGACAAAGTTTGTGTGTGTGTGTGTGTGGAGGGGGTTCTGGGGGTGTCAGATCTCTGCAGAGAGACCACTGCTTCCACGCAAAGGGAACAGGTCTGACATATCCCTTGCTATGTCAGAACTAGAACCCTTTATAGTGGAAATTCAGATGGGCTGTAAAAATCTAGCATCTTCTAAAGTACCCTAAATTCAATTGTTTATGATGATTTTGATTTTGATAATGATTTTATATGAGTATGCAAAAAAAAAAAAAAAAAAAGTACATAAGTTTTAAGTTTATAAACTGAAATAAATAAAAATGAAAAACGAACCAAATGCCATTCTAGCTTGATTTGGATTGGCTGCTGTGAGTTTCTGCCCTTTGCACATGTTTTATTACTGCTCTAATATATGTTTTAATGAATAATCCTCCATGTTTTAATACCACGGCTAACATTCCCTCAGATCTAGTTGCTCCGGATTGACAGCTATCTACAGATGTATCTCCTGTCTTGCATAAATGAATGGTGATTTGGTAATTACAGTTTGTCAAAGTCACAAAAATGACTTCTCTGCACCACTTACCTTCCAGCAAAGACTAGCTCCCAGAAAGTGTTAGTATAAATTATAGCTAGGCTGGATTCCTAGTTTCACGTTTCTCCGCAAGCACTTTGTGTGATTGTTCAGTTATTTACTGCATAAAATATGAATTTCTGGATAATGGACATTTCTTCATCGCTTCCATTTACAAAAAAAAAAAAAAGGGAAGTTAAGTAGAAAGTAAATAAGCTGTGTATTTCACAAACTAATACTAATACTTATCTTTGTATCTCCATGGCTTCACCAACAGTTATTTTATAACTTTATATAACAGCTATACATTAATTATTTTACATAATCCTTTATTCAAGAGAGCGCAAGTGGGGCCAACCAAAGTTTTCAACCGATAATAATTCTACTTACGACAGCATACCATAGATTTCCTATAGAAATAATCTTGGCGGTTGATACTGTTCCCGCATCCCTCTCTATCATTTTACTAATACTATAGGTTCAGCCTGTTAGAAATTATGGGGCCCTGTACAGCCTTCCCGATGCCCCCCCCCCCTCCAATCCTGCCTACACCCCACCCAGCGAGGCAGCGGCACTGACTTTATCCCCCTATACCCCCACATTTTTTTTTTTTTTAAAGTCCCACCTCCTAGGTCTCTCTGTTGACCTGATGAGGCCCAGGAAAATGTAATTTAAGGCAAAAAGAAACAAAAAAATGGCGCACTGACCTAGCGCATTATCCTCAATAATAGGCTTTATTAGTACAACATAGAAAATGGCTACTCACAAACAAAGGTAGAAAATAGTCATATCAAACTCAATCGCTCCAGTGTCAGGAATAGTCCATGTATTAGTCCATAATCCTGTTATGATGATGGCTGACGCGTTTCGAGGCTCAGCCTCTTACTCAGAGGAATAGGCTGAGCCTTGAAACGCGTCAACCGTCATCATAACAGGATTATGGACTAATACATGGACTATTCCTGACACTGGAGCGATTGAGCTTAATATGACTATTTTCTACCTTTGTTTGTGAGTAGCCATTTTATATGTTGTACTAATAAAGCCTATTATTGAGGATAATGCGCTAGGTCGGTGCGCCCTGTTTTTGTTTCTTTTTGCCTGTAGTACTGTTGGACTACCCCAGTCCTTTTTGGGCAGCAAGACTCTAGCCATCCGAGATGCCATATGTGAGTCCGCGCAGGAGAAAGGTGGTATCACCATATTGTTTTGAAATGTAATTTAACCACTTTACCACCGGAGGATTTTGCTGTCTTCCGTCCAGGCCACTTTTTGCGATTCGGCGCTGTGCGACTTCAACTGACAATTGCGCGGTCGTGCAACGCCGTACCCAAACAAAATTTACGACCTTTTTTTCCCACAAACAGAGCTTTCTTTTGGTGGTATTTGATCACCTGTGCGATTTTTACTTTTTGCGCTATAAACAAAAAAAGAGCGTTTATTTTGAAAAAATAACAATATTTTTAACATTTTTTTATATGAAATTCCCCCCCAAAAAGATGTAAAAACCAATTTTTTAAAAAAAATTTGGCCAATTTGTTTTCTGCTACCTATGTTTGGTAAAAAAAATCGCAATAAGCGTATTTTGATTGGTTTGCGCAAAAGTTATTGCGTTTACTAACAAAGGGAAAGATTTCTGTCATTTTTGGTGTTTTTTTTTTAACGCGTAATGGCGGCGATCTGCGATTTTTTTTGTGGGACTGCGACATTGCGGCGGACAGATCGGACCCTTGACTGACATTTTTGACACTTTTGGGGTTACCATTGACATTACTACAGTAATCAGTGCTATATATATGCACTGTTACTGTAAAAATGACACTGGCAGGGAAGGGGTTAATTTTATTGGAGAGGGAGGGGTTAATGTATTCCTGGTGCTTACTGACGTGTAGGGGGGGAGGGGACTGAGTGAGTCATGGACAGATCGGATGTCCAGCTATGCTGAACAGTCCGATCTGTCACTCCCTGTCACTATGGAGATCCGTCCGCTTGTGTTTACACAGGCGGGCGGATCTCCACACTAGATCCCCGGCGATCGGGGCAGAGCAGCGGCGATCGCCGCTGCTCCTCCCCTGGCCCGACTCCCGCTGTGAATGAAAACAGCGGGAGCGAGCCTCCGGCGGCGTGCAAGCGCCGCCCAGAAGGGGGAGTGTCTGACGACATAGTACTACGTCGTCAGACGATAACGAGCCACTCTGCCGCAGTAGTATTACTGTGAGCAGACGTAAAGTGGTTAAGCCCTGGTAGGCACATAGGTGTGGGGGTGTGGTCTAGTAAAATCCATGTATTAATTTAGGCTGAAATGAACCATAAAGTTGTCCTGGGCCCCCCTGTTTAGCGGACGAGGTCTGGGCCCAGTAAAACAGGAGCAGCTGCACTGCCTTATCAGAAGCCCTTGGTTTAGCACCAGGAGCTTAAAGGGTAACTCCACTTTTGTGGGGAAAAAAAAAAGATCAAATAAAGAAAAAACAATATATCGTATACAATTGCGACACAAATCATATTGTAATTGAATGTTATTAAAAATGACCTTTCCTTTTCAATCTGCAGCTGTTGTAATTTTCTGAAAATGCAATGCAATATGGCCGCCTGGAGCTGTTCTGTACACAGAATGTATACTGACCACACCCCCAGAAACATAATTTCCTGCTTGTGTGATTGGCTCACCAATTTTCCCAGAAGTCTGCACTAAGATACAAGTCAGATTTCTGGCATCCCCTGCAACAAAAATGTCATTTTTGGTGAGATCCTCCCAATAGGAACACATCTAAAGGGATGCAGGTCCAGCAGCTTTTCTCATTAGAGCCCTGCAGCTGCCACAGCTCATAGATAATTATGAAACCACTCCCATTTGACCCACTCAGAACAGAAGAACAAACAATGATTTCTTCAGAATAACAAAAGATAGGAATCTGCAACAAAGTTTGTTACAATCCTTGTAATGTACAGAGATCACCCAGAGGAGAATGTTTTATTTCTCAGCAAAAGTGGAGTTATGCTTTAAAGCTGGTTGTTTCTGGCAAAGAGCTCCCATTAAGGTTTATGATGTCCTACCATAAGAGTCCATTTACACTAACCCTCCTGGTAAACTTAACACTAACCCCCATACTGACCCTTCCTGTAACTCGAACCTCAAAATGAAACCTCCTTTTAATTCTTACACCAACTCTTACAACAATCTTCACACTAGCTTGCCCCTTTACAAGCCTTGCCCCTTCCAAAAGATCTAACACTGACCCTCAATCAATGAAGAAGAGCTGGCACATCAGCATAAATCAGCAATGCGGTTGTCTTTTTTTGTGCACAGTGGAACACAGCCATAAAAATGACTACATGTTTTAACCATTCAGGCCTTAATCGTGGCTGTGATTAAAGCGGAACATCAAACTAAAGGGGAAGTTCTGGATTATGCCCTCCCCCCCCCCTCTTCTGGTTCTTCCACTTCTGGTTAGATTGCCACAGCAATCTACCAGAAGTTCTTGACCCCCCACACCTGTAACCTTCTGGGAGTGGGCAGCCGGCTTGCAAAGCCACGTAGAATCACAGCCGGCTGCCTACAGTAAGCATGCCAGTGTCAGAGACCCAAAGATCGGAAAAGATGCAGTTTGGGTGAGCACGCCGCTGGAACCCTGGACAGATGAGTGTCCTTGTATTAAAAGTTTGCAGCTACAGTATTTGTAGCTGCTGTCTTTTCATTTTTTTTCAAAAAAGGCTAAAAAACCAGTTCAAGGCCTGAACGGACGAAACGCATTGGAATCTTAATGGCTGTGTTCCACTGTGTACAATAAAGGGCAGCCGTATTGCTGATTTCTACCAATGTACCAGTTCTTCTGCATGGATTGTGTATTAGTGGGAAGACCTTCCAGCCAAAGCACCGGGTTTCAGAGCCACCCACAAATCACAGCAGAGGTTGTAGCACTGTCCCATTTGTTGCTTACACTGATGACCCTCCCTGTAAAACTGACCTTAAAATAAAACCTTCCTTTAATCTTTACACCAACCCATACACAAATTCCCACACTAACCCACCCCTTTACCCTATCCCTAATCTTTTTTTGTAACCCCGACTCCAATTTACAAGCCGACCTCAATGCACTGTTTCACTGGGCAACTATGTGGCAAATGAGGTTTAATGTTGATAAATGTAAAGTTATGCACTTGGGGGCTAAGAATATGCATGCATCATACATACTAGGGGGAGTACAACTGGGGGAATCAATGGTGGAGAAGGATCTGGGTGTTCTGGTAGATCATATGCTTAATAATAGCAATGCCAAGCTGCAGTTTTTCCAAAGCGAGCAAAGTCCTTTCTTGTAATAACAGAGGCATGGACTCCAGATAGAGAGATATCATTTTGCCCCTGTACAAATCATTAGTAAGACCTCATCTGGAATATGCAGTTCAGTTTTGGGCACCAATTCTCAAAAAGGATATCAGGGAACCGGAGAAAGTGCAGAGAAGGGCAACCAAACTGATAAGAGGCATGGAGGAGCTCAGCTATGAGGAAAGATTAGAGGAACTGAGTTTATTCTCTCTTGAGAAGAGGAGATTAGGGGGGATATGATCACCATGTAAAAATACATAAGGGGTCCATATAGTGAACTTGGTGTTGCGTTGTTCACTTTAAGGTCATCACAGAGGACAAGGGGGCGCTCTTTACGTCTGGAGGAAAACAGATTTCATCTTCAAATATGGAAAGATTTCTTCACTGTAAGAGCTGTAAAAATGTGGAATAGACTCCCTCCAGAGGTGGTTTTGGCCAGCTCACTAGATTTCTTTAAAAAAGGCCTGAATTCTTTCCTGGGTGTACATAATATAAGTGGGTACTAATATTTATAGGTAAAGTTGATCCAGGGAATATCTGATTGCCTCTCGGGGGATCAGGAAGGAATTTTTCTCCCCTGCTGTAGCAAATTGGATCATGCTTTGCTGGGGGTTTTTCTCTTTCCTCTAGATTAACTGTGGGTATAGGATTGTGTACATGGGATTGTATGGTTGAGTTTTTGTTTTTTACATTGGTTAAGCTAGATGGAATTTTTTCAACCTGACTAACTATGTAACCCTGACTCAAACCCTGATCCACCCTATAAATCTTCTATTAAAATGAAGCCTTCCTTTAACTCTTACAGCAACCCTTACACCAATACTCACACTTACCCACCCCTTTACCCTAACCCCTAATCTCTGTGTTGTGGTGCATATAGCAAAAAAAGGGCCTGGTGAGGATGGGGGGGGGGGGTAAATCTTCCAATGCTAAAGTGGGTAAATACAGGGCCGGTGCAAGAATTTTTGACACCCTAGGCGAAACCTTATTTTGCCGCCCCATTGGCTCCACCCCTGACTCCACCCCCTTCACCCTGCCCATGAATATGGTAGAGGTGGCGGTGATGGAGATTTTTTTTCAGCGCAATTCCACCTATTTCTTCAGCTTTGGGCGGCAGAGGGGGGGCAGAGGAGGAGGAGGGGAAGAGGAGGGGTAGAGGAGGAGGAGGAAGGGGAAGAGGAGGAGGAGGAGGGGGGAGAGGAGGAGGAGGAGGAGGGGGGGAGAGGAGGGGGGGAGAGGAGGAGGAGGGGTAGAGGAATAGGGGGGAGAGGAGGAGGGGGGAGAGGAGGAGGGGGAGAGGAGGAGGAGGAGAGGGGGGAGAGGAGGAGGAAGGGAAAGAGGAGGAGGAGGAGGTGGGAGAGGAGGAGGAGGAAGGGGGAGAGGAGGAGGGGGGGAAGAGGAGGGGGGAGGAGGAGGAGGGGGGGAGAGGAGGAGGGGGTAGAGGAGGAGGAGGGAGGAGAGGGGGGAGAGGAGGAGGAGGAGAGGGGGAGAGGAGGAGGAAAGGGAAGAGGAGGAGGGGGGAGAGGAGGAGGAGGAGGGGGGGGGAGAGGAGGAGGAGGAGGGGGGAGAGGAGGAGGATGGCCCCTCGCTGATCACCGCTGTGTAGCGATGAATACCATGCCACCTACACACTGCTGATTGCTGCCGCGCCGCCACAAACAGGGCCGATCATAGACCGCGAAGTAGAGGAAAAGACACACTGAGCACCTCCAGGCGCCCTCTCCTCCCAATGGAGAGTAGGTAAGCCAGCGACTGTGGTTGCGCCTTAGGCAGCAGTGCGCCCTAGGCGGCTGCCTAGTCTGCCTAGCGGTAGCGCCGGCCCTGGGTAAATAACAAACATGTTATAATTGCCTGCTCTGTGCAGTTGGTTTTGCACAGAGCAGCCCGGGTCCTCCTCTTCTTGGGTCCCACGCCGGTGCTCCTGGCCTCTCCCTCCTGCCAGGTGCCCCCCCCCCCCATTGCATGCAGCTTGGTCTGGGGGCACCCAAGCAGGCGTACTTCTGTGGTGGGGCTCTGTGTGTCCATTCACACACAGAGCTGCGGCTTGGCCCTGGACCCTCTGTCTCTTGATTGGCTCACTGACTGTGATTGACATCAGCAGGAGCAAATGGTTCCTGCTGCTGCCAAAAGCCAATCAGGATTGCTAGTCCCCAGAGAGGCAAGGCTCTCATGGACAGCGCTGGATTGAGAGGGGGCTCAGGTAAGTATTAGGAGAGGCTACTGCACACAGAAGGTTTGTTACCTTCATGCATAAAATGCATGAAGGTAAGAAACCTTGTGCCTTTACAATCACTTTAACCACTTCTGGACCGGAAGGATTTGCCCCCTTAATGACCAGCCCATTTTTTTGTGAATTGGCACTGCGTTACTTTAAAGGACAATTGCGCGGTCGTGCGACGCTGTACCTAAATAAAATTGATGTCCTTTTTTTCCAACAAATAGAGCTTTCTTTTGGTGGAATTTGATCACCTGCATTTTTTTTTTTTTGTTTTGTTTTTGCGTTATAAACAAAAAAAGAGCGACAATTCTGAAAAAAAACTGTATTTTTCACTTTCTGCTATATAATATTCCCAAAAAAAAAAAATTAAAATCAAATGTTTTCATCATATTAGGCCAATTTCTATTCTGCTACATATTTTTGGTAAAAACAAATCACAATAAGCATATTTTGATTGGTTTGCGCAAAAGTTATCGCGTCTACAAACTAGGGGAAAGATTTATGTCATTTTTTTTACTAGTAATGGCGGCGATCTGCGATTTTTTAGCGGGACTGCGACATTGCGGCGGACAGATCGGACCCCTAACTGACATTTTTGACACTTTTGGGAGGACCAGTGACATTACTACAGCAATCAGTGCTAAAAATATGCACTGTTACTGAAATAATGACACTGGCAGGGAAGGAGTTAACCCAGGGGCGATCAAAGGGTTATGTGTGAGCCTAAGGGGTGTTTTCTAACTGTGTGGGGGAGGGACTTGTGGAATCAACACAGAGACCTGTGATCCTACATAGAAGGATCACAGGCTCTCTGTGTTCATTCCAGAGAGAACAACGGTCTGCTGTGTTTACAACAGCAGACCGTTGTTCTCTCTTCACGGGAATCGATCGTGGGTGCCTGGCGGCAATCGGCCATCTTGAGTAAGGGCAGATGATTCATGTATCATTTACTTCCTGGAATCTGTTTGCCCTTAGCTCAGAGATAGACTGAGCTTAGCTCCCCACCTGAAGACTGCAGGGATGTATGTATTACAGGCGCTCTGTGTTCATTCCAGATAGAACAATGGTCTGCTGTGTTAAGAACAGCAGACCGTTGTTCTCTCTTCATGGGGAGGGATCACGAGTACTCGGCAGCAATCAGCCATCTTGAGTAAGGGCAGATGATTCATGTATCATTTACTTCCTGGAATCTGTTTGCCCTTAGCTCCCCACCTGAAGACTGCAGGGATGTATGTATTACAGGCGCTCTGTGATCATTCCAGATAGAACAATGGTCTGCTGTGTTTACAACAGCAGACCGTCGTTCTCTCTCAGCGGGGAGCAATCGCGGCCCCGTGGATCGGCTTTCCCGCTGCCTACAGAGGTTCGTGCAGCCGAGCCAAGCCAGCCCCCCTTGGTAAATCTACGGTGGGCAGTCAGCAAGTGGTTAAGCTTTGACAATAAATCCTGGAAGCTGATTGGTTACTTTGCCGATCCGTGCCAGGTTCTGTATGCACAGGTTTCTATAACCCCCCCCCCCCCCAAAGTGTTAGCGGAATAGTAATAAAAAAAAGAAATGTGGCCTAAATAATGCATTAATTTTTGCAGTCTGGTCCAGGGGGGACAATTGTGTAAAGATTGTGTCCAAACAAATTTGGAAGAACGCGGCTTTTTTAATGTGGTTACGCCTGTTTTTATGAACATCTTTTTATACTCTGTGCATTATAAGTACATTTATATTCCTGAATGGCTGTGAGCGCCTTCAAATGCATTTAAATGCAAAGCATTCATGGCACCCACATAATTTATTTCCTTTTTCACATTTCATACAAGATGGGTTTTTAGCCAAAAAACACATTAGATCAGCTACTATCAAGGTAATCCGTTCACGGGCCAAGTTCACTCCGTCTTGGCAGCTGTGCAGAGCAGAAATGGTGAAAAAATTTATAACCGTTCCCCCCTGCCCGCTCCCCGCTCAGTACGGCTGCACAGCGCTCCCCAGGACAAACAAATGCAGGCCAGTCATACCAATTACAATGTGTGTGCTTGCTACTGTGGACAGAAGATTTTCAAGAACATAAAAATTATATTTACATCATTTCAGCAGTCTTTTGTTTAGAAACAAATGTTTGCTGTTCCTTTTTTCTTTTTTTTTTCTCAATTATCCCTCATTTTGGTCTGATGTATAAGATTCAATAAATGTATTAGATTGTAAGCTCTTATGAGCAGGACCCTCTTAACCCTTGTGTATTTTAACTAGAGATCGACCGATTATCGGCAAAGCCGATATATCGAGGCCCTATATGGACTTTCCCCAATATATCGGAATTGGCTTTTTATTTACCGATATTTCAGGGAAAGTGCTGTACCGGAGTGATGCCTGCAGCTAGAGGCATCCCCCAGGTACCGGTGTCCATAGCCAATGGTCGGCTGTCTTCTAATGACAACCGATGTGGCTGAGAAGCCGCTCAGCTGTCATTCCAAGGAGCCGGAGGGGACGTCCCCCTCCCGCCACCTTCCACGGCTTGCCCGGATCTCCCGTCCCACCGGGAGACCTGGGAATCCTACCTTCACTGCTGCCGTCTGACCCGGGTCTCAATTTCTTTGAATTTGGCACCGCCGCGTACCCGGAAGTAATGTCATGACATCACTTCCGGGTACTGGCGGCGCCGAATTAAAAAAACTTACAGCATTCAAAACAGCCAAACTTGGCGTTTTGAATGCTTAAGTGCAGAGGAGGGGTTTGGGGTCTTTTAGACCCCCAGATCCCTCCACCACAGTACCTGTAGACATTAAAAAAAAAAAAAATGTTAATGTTCGAAAATATCGGACGATACCGATACCCCATGACCAATATATCGGTATCGGCGGTAAAAAAAACAATATCGGTCGATCACTAATTTTAAACACTTCTGGAAGAATTTTCCCCTTTAATGACCAGGCCATTTTTTGCGATTCGGCATTGCGTCAGTTTAACGGACAATTGCGCAGTCGTGCGACGCTGTACTTAAATAAAATTTATGTTTTTTTTTTCCCCACAAATAGAGCTTTCTTTTGGTGGTATTTGATCACCTGTGCGATTTTTATTTTTTGCGCTATAAACAGAAAAAGAGCAACAATTGTGAAAAAAAAAACAATATAATAAGTGGGGGTGAGTGGAGGGCAATAAGTGGGGGTGAGTGGCCTGGCTGAGGGGAGTGGAGCACAGAGGTGGTGGATCTTCTGGGTGATTCTCTATTCAGTAGGCACTGGAATCTCACTGGATCATCATATTATCACTATTCTTCTCTTCGTTTTTTGGACTGTTTGTGGACTGTTTCTTTTCTTCTGTTTGAGTCACTCACAGTGGAAGTTTTTTGATGCAGCACAATTCAGTTTATGTTTTTTGATTATATATGCACATGTCACTATATTGGTGCATGTTATTTGATTATGTATGCACATGTTATCATGTTGGTTTAACCACTTGTGTGCGTGGCTAGTGGTTCATTTTTCCCTATTATTTATAAGTACCACCAAAAGAAACCTCTATTTGTGGGATAAAAAGGACATCAATTTTATCTGGGTACAGCGTCACACGACCGCGCAATTGTTAGTTAAAGTAACGCAGTGCCGAATCGCAAAAAATGGCCTGGTCATAAGGGGGAAAATCTTCCGGTCCAAAAGTGGTTAAAGTAGAAGTAAACCTTGGATTTTGATTTTTACCTATAGGTATGCTTATAATAAAGCTTACCTGTCGGTCAAATGAATATCTTCTAAGCGTGCACTGTTTAGGAGATATTTGCATGGTTGGCAGTCTGTGACATCACCGGAGCATACCAATGCCGTTCCTTCAGAGCTCTATGCCATGGCCATGATTCCTGACGAGAATTCTTCCAATCTCTTCCTATCTCTGAAGAATTCTCGTCAGAGGAAACGTGTCAGAGAGGAGGCGTGTCGCGCCGCCACTCGCGTCATCCGTCCGTGCTGCAGCCGGACGTGAAGTTTCCACAGGCTCTTTTCAATTTGCCAGCATACAGTTGGATACATGTAATTGCCTTATTTATCCAAATAAATCGGGGGTAATGCACCATTGTCGATTCCATTGAATTCTTTTACATATGCGAATTGTGGAGTATTTAAGAGACAGATCACCACTCCATCTGCGGACCGTATGATTGATAGCCAGCTTAAAGTTACATCCCGGAAAGAGGAAAGTCTATTTCCAATGCCCAATATACCCTGCATCTGGTAAGAGGCCTTTGAGTGTGCTCACATGCTGGGTGAAGGTGGATGGGATAATAATTAACTTCGGTTCATGTGGATTAGCTATGCCATTTATATCCATATATCTGGTAATAAGTTAAACCTGCTGGTGGTGGGATCGTTTCACGTAGATGTTTATTTCAATTGAATTTCAGCACAGAATATATTACAGAAGTGTCACGGAATATTATTTATATATTTGATGGACATTGAGTTTGGAAATTTTGTATACACATGATATATTCTATTTATGTTTTTGTACTGTGTTCAGAATCAAGGTTTTTATATCATTGATTGGGGACACATCCTAGTTTTAGCGCACCAACCATTTTTCACTATTATTTATTCACATTTCTTGGTAGCAGCTTTATCACTTATATCAGCGCACCTTTATTTTCTACTATGATACAGTGTAATCCGTTAGGATCACAGCTTTGTATCATCTCATTTGGTGTATTTACACTTTTGAATTTGCTGCCGGGTTCCACCTCCCCCCCCCCCCCCCCCTGCGTCGCAATGCTCACAGGGAAGGGAACCGGTAGACAGGTGCCGGCATCGGCCGAGCAAACAGCGAGAGGACAGCGGAAGGATGGCGGGGGAGGACGGCAGGAGATTGCAGGGGAAGGTGAGTTTTAAAATGTAAAACAACAGATTACTATGTAAAACAATGTACCGCTTTTAGCACAGAAATCTGGACACAATCAGACCGCCAGGGAGGTCAATACTTTCACTGCCACAACTACCGGTTAGCTGGCTCCCCTTGACCTTCTGGAGTGGTCCCCTCTCTTAGGCAGACCCCTGGGCAGATCTTGAGTACTCACGACACTGTTTTTCCAGAAGATCTCTGCCCAGCAGCTCCACTCGGTCAGCACACTCTGGATCCTCTGCAGCCCAGCTCAACCTTTGGTCCCTAGGCCGACTGCCTGGACCACCTTCACACTTTAACAGAAGGAGAGACAGACATCACCTCCTCCTGGTACTGATGCTCCCGCCAAAAGACACTCTGTCACATGCTCCCTCAGGATTTATTCCCAATCCCAGGGTGCTTTGTGGCAAACCCCACCCACTGAGACTGTCATAAACCCTGGTGTGCTATTGGCCAGGTTTCCTCCACTGTCCAACAAGATCCCTCATTGGATACAGTGGGGAGACTCCTCAAACTCAACAGACACACCTGCAAACATGTGACAGATAGCTGAAAATTCAGGCCCCCCTGATAAGCAGGCAGGGCCACATATGAATTTACCTAGCACCTACCTAGGAGGGTGCTACATCCACCCCCCACCAAAAATGAGCCATTTCCCCATTGGCTTTGGGGAAGCCGCCCCCTACAAAAATCTGCCAAAACCAGGAGTATCCCACAAACTTGGAGAGGGGAAAGAGGGAAAAACGAATGTACAAAAAAGTTAAGTACAAAAATATAAGTATTAATTTGCTGTACACACACACACATATATATATATATATATATATATATATATATATATATATATATATATATATATATATATATATATATATATATATATATATACACTTAAGTGCATGTAAGGATGCACCCCCCCCCCCCCCCCACTAAACAAACTCTGTTTGATGGAGATTAAACAAATTATACACATCCTGACTGACTACCTCTAAAGCTGGATTCACCTGTAGAGAAGAAAGCAGGGGTTAATCACACTTTACATACATGCATAACATTACGGTCTATCTGAATGATGAATGAGAAGACCCTCCCCGCAGGGGCGACCTTCTCATTCCAGACCCTGACTCCTCTGCTTGTCCAGTTCTTGACACGACGGTTCCATCCTCCCCTCTCCTAGGGGAATCTGTGCCCTATCACTGGCTACCTTATGCAGAGTCCGTTGGAGAACACAAACAGCATCTTCCTGCTGTCTTACACTGACACTTCTCCTTGCTTGGAAACATGGTAAGTCACGTGAGCCTGAGTGACCTACAGTCCTGCCGAGTCAGGGAAATATTGGGGGTCTCTGGCACTAGTGCACCCCCCACCAGACTTCCTGGATGCACCGCCCATTGTCGTGATGGCCACCCCTGTAGTTCAGTTCCTTTCTCTTTGCCCAATGGCTCAAAGACAGTCTCATCAAGCTTGTCATTTGTAATCCGAAGATCATGGCCCAATGGCCCAAAGGATCTGGGATGTTGGAGTTCCTCTTTAGGACCCTGGCCTGCTGGCCCAAGGGGTCTGTAGAACAGCAAAGGGACCCTGGCCTGATGAGCCAAAGGGTCTGCAGAACAGTGAACTTCTGCAGATGAACAACAAAGCAAACTTTAAACGTCAGCATTATATGTCATCAGTTGTGTTAGATATAGTATTCTGGGTGGGGAACTCTCACAAGGTTTCCCTGGCTGTTCTGGACTCGGACCGACCAAGCCTGTCCTGATCCGTCTGGACAGCGGACCTCCACCCGGTCCACATAAATTGAGCATCCAAAGTACCACTGTGTTTTCACAGAGGTAAATTTATCCCATAAGTCTCTCCTGGAAGGATCCCGGAAGGGTTTAGGAACAAAAAGAAAGTCCAAGATTGTTTTGTTGCACCACGACTCTCTCTTTGCCTTAATCTCCAGCATTATACTTTATGCTGCAGCCACCTCTGCATTCTTGAGAATCTGGAAAGGGTCTTCCTGTTACCTCTCCCAGCTAAAGAGAAAGGGGTCTCCTCTCTACTGATTAGGGAGCCATAGGCCTCGCTCTGATCCCAAGCCCGGGCATAGTTCATGGGCGGGGTTAAATCTCGGACCCTATTTCAGTAGGCCTTGCAGAACCCTAAACTTTGAGCCAGCTCCCCTCTCTCTATGGACTCCTTTTGTTTCTTTATCAGGCACAGCCACTAAATCAGTACTTGGTGAACTGCTTCCAACTTCAGAGCCCCAGTCCCACTCTGTTTCATCCTCCGACTTCCAATTGTCAATCCACTCCTCGATTGACCTATACTTGTACTGGAAGCTCAGAGATCCAATGTTGACAACCCTGGCCTCCTCCTCGCTGCTCACACTAGCTGCTGAGGCCTCGACAGCCGCGGGCCATCTTTCTTTGGAAATGGGAATGGGGGCAGACCTGGTTTCTGCTGCGGTTACCATTGGTGCATCTACTGGCCACCTCCCGACCCTCTGAGCTTGCATGCACCCTCTTCCTTGCGGCTGAGTCCCTCATAATTCCAGGGCTAGACCAATGCCAGGTTGCCTGGCCTCCAGCCGCATTAAGACTCTGAAAACGCTCCTCCCGCCTCTGTGGAGGGGTCCCGAATCCATGGGCATCATTTCTCTAGTGACCCCGGTCTCCCACAACACCCACAGCTGTCTGGACCGACCCTCACTCCTCTCCGCCCACAGCAGCAGATAGCCGCAATGCCCACACTGGCCCCATGCTTGCACCCATATAGTCACACACTGGGGACATACCTGGCCCAAATGTTCCACCCCTCCTCCGGTGCACTGCGCCAGTCCATCATCGGGCACCATACGTATGCGGGTATCCTATACGAATGACGGTTGCGGCTCCTGGATCTGCCCAGCAGTTTCTCCGCCAGTGGGTGAAGTAGTTGCGGCTGCGCACTTTTCTCCATCAGCAAGTTCCATGGTGCTTTTCCTCACACGTGTCTCCCTCTCAGCCACACCCGAAGGAGAGAGTAATATATGGACTCCCCTAGTCACTCCTGATTGGCTGGGCACGACGACGTCTCCACACACACTCCTTGTTTGGCGGTGGCTCCACCTGCTAGGCAGAATTTTTTTGCTTGCACTTTCCCGCGCGGTGCAGTAACCCTTCCAATGCCGTGCTCTCTCACCTCAGCCGACATGGAAGTCACTGCAAAGCGGATCATGTCCCTCGCCAAACATGCATCCACTCTTCTTACTTGTAGCAGGGCCCCAGCTGCGCCTCCCTCTCCTGGAGCCAGCTGTCCCTCTTTGCCAGGCCAGAGAATTGTCCCGCTGTCACATGAACGGTCAACAGTCCTCTTCCTGACACATGTACAAGTAAGGCCCGCCATACTGTCTCCGAAGAAAGCCCCACTGCCTCTCCCGGCATGGCCGACGGCAATCTTTACAGTATCACTGCTGTCACTATACAGAATGAATGTCCCGCTGTCGTATGCACGGTCAACATTAGTCTATATAGCCTTGATACACACCTGGACCTTTTCCTGTCAGGCAGATACAGTTTTTATTTACAGTCAAAGGCCTCTTCCCTGCTCTCCAATACTTTACAGCAGAGTACATTTCATAGCTGAAGTGGAAGGTTCCCGCCATTTTACAGTACTGAATGGAACATATGTGTTGCCACGGGCAACCTTCCAAGTGCACTTCAATCTTCATCCCACTCTCCCTGTCTCTTGTAGAGCTGGCCTCACACTTGGCAGGGACATTAGAGTACAGTCCCGGACACAAAAATGGAGATTTAGAAAATTTTCTTCGGCCGTTGTCATTAGCAACCGGCCCGGTAACCCAAGGTGAAATCCCGGACGAGCCCCCAAATGTAGCACATTTCCCAGCATAGGTGCTGGATGTAGGTCCCCCTGGGTCACCGCTAGCAAGAAAAGTACCTTTAGACATGTTTCTCCAAGTATGAGCACTGAGACAAGGACCAATCCAGTTTCTTTAGTTTTTAGGGTTTATTTAGGAACTTGGATGGGAGAAGGGATGAGTGGGATATTCCAACAACTGAACTATGCACAATTAGGCAAGGACTCTAGAAAATGCTGCTTAACGCTGGTTAAGGCTGGCTGGATGCTTATTAATGCTGACTTGACGCTGTGACTTTGCCTCTGACTGCTAAAGTCCTTTTAAGCTCCCTGAGGTACTCCTTCCTGAGGTAGCTGACTGTACACTTTAACTGCACTGCTGAATGCTTCAAGGCCCACACTGGCGCCCCTTTACTTCCCTATCTTCAGGGCTTTAATACTCGGCACCCCCTTTTCACTGCCACAACAACCGGTTAGCAGGCTCCTTGATCCCTTTGACCTTCTGGAGTGGTCCCCTCTCTTAGGCAGACCCCTGGGCAGACCTTGAGTACTCACGACACTGTTTTTCCAGAAGATCTCTGCCCAGCAGCTCCACTCGGTCAGCACACTCTGGATCCTCTGCAACCCAGCTCAACCTTTGGTCCCTAGGCCTGACTGCCTGGACCACCTTCACACTTTAACAGAAGTAGAGACAGCCATCACCTCCTCCTGGGACTGATGCTCCGCCAAAAGACACTCTGTCACATGCTCCCTCAGGATTTATTCCCAATCCCAGGGTGCATTGTGGCAAACTCCACCCACTGAGACAGTCATAAACCCTGGTGTGCTATTGGCCAGGTTTCCTCCACCATCCAACAAGATCCCTCGTTGGATTCAGTGGGGAGACTCCCCAGACTCAACAGACACACCTGGAAACATGTGACAGATAGCTGACAATTAAGGCCCCCCTGATAAGCAGACAGGGCCACATATGACCTTACCTTGCGCAAACCAATCAAAATACGCTTATTGCGATTTTTTTTTTACCAAAAATATGTAGTAGAAAACAAATTGGCCTAAAATGTTAAAAAATTTAGATTTTTACGTTTTTTTGGGGGGGATTTCATATAAACAAATGTGAAAAATATTGTTATTTTTTTCAGAATTGTCGCTCTTTTTTTGTATATAGCGCAAAAAGTAAAAATCGCACAGGTGATCAAATACCACCAAAAGAAAGCTCTATTTGTGGGTAAAAAAAGGACATAAATTTAATTGTCCGTTAAAATAACGCAGTGCCGAATCGCAAAATATGGCCTGGTAAGGAATGGGGTAAAATCTTCCGGTCTTAAAGCGGTTAAAAATACGCTCATTGAGAATTTTTTTGTCAAAGACAAGTAGCTAAATACATTTTGGCCTAAATATATGACAAAAATGTAATATATTGGATATTTTTTTAACTGTCAAAGTAGAAAAATATTGTTATTTTTTCAAAATTGTCGCATTTTTTATTAATATTGCAAAAAGTGAAAAGCGCAGAGGTGATCAAATACCACCAAAAGAAAGCTCTGTTTGTGGGGAAAAAAGGACGTAAATTTCGTTTGGGTACAGCACTGCATGACCGCGCAATTGTCAGTTAAAGTCGCACAGTGCCGAATCGCAAAAAGTGGCCTGGACGTACAGCAGGAAAATCCTCCGGTGGTAAAGTGGTTAACAGTCCTCCTCACTCCTCCCAAGATTGCCTGCCTCCTCTCCCATGCTCACCTCCAAGACTTCTCCAAAGCCTCTCCTTTCCTCTGGAGCTCCCTACCCCAACTCTTGATGAAGTCTTGTCACCAAATCAAAAGGTGAGAGTGAAATTTAAAAAATGGACACTTTTCTAGGAGATTTTCTCCCCACTTTGAAGAGGTCTCCTCTCACTACTTGTTGCATCTGTGGGACAGGAAGTGAAGATAATTCTCCACCATGGGACACGGAGAGCAGAAAAATAAACTAATAGGAGTTTTCACTCCTTTCTATCCTATACAAAACTAAAAGAAAATGTTGGCTATACATACATTTTAACTCCTATACAGTACTGAAATCCCCTTTAATCTGAAGAATGTTAAAGAATAACTGCATTTTTTCAAGTATATAAATGCGGTTATTGCGCTAATATCCACAATCATTTTTTTTTTTTTTTTAGTGACTTCCATGGTTTCATGTTTTTTTATTGATTTTATACATTTATATATTCTTCTTCAAGAATGGTGACGGTGTGTCAGACGGTTATATAAATATAAACTTTAGAACCTGTTTAGATTTCCTTTATAGTTTGTGCCAATTTGTCTCAGTTGGAGAAAAAAATAATAATTCCCGACCTCAAAATGACTGTCAGTGAAATCCTTGGGTCAACATCTAAATGTATTTTATAAGTGCAAGTAAATATTATTTTCTTAAACATTTATTTTGTGTTTAAAGCATAACTCCACTTTTGTTGAGAAAAAACATTTCCCTCTGGGTGATCTCTGTACATTACAAGGATTTTAACAAACTTTGTTGCAGATTCCTACCTTTTGTTATTCTGAAGAGATCATTGTTTGTTCCTCTGTGCTGAGTGGGTCTAATGGGAGTGGTCTCATAATTATCAATCAGCTGTGGCAGCTGCAGGGCTCTAATGAGGAAAGCTGCTGGGCCTGCATCCCTTTAGACGTGTTCCTATTGGGAGTATCTCACCAAAAATGAAATTTTTGTTGCAGGGGATGCCAGAAATCTGACTTGTATCTTAATGCAGACTTCTGGGAAAATCAGTGAGCCAATCACACAAGCAGGAAATGATGTTTCTGGGGTGTGGTCAGTATACATTCTGTGTACCGAACACCTCCAGACGGCCATATTGCATTTTCAGAAAATGCCCCCCCCCCCCCCCCTCAGTTAGAATCACTCCCCTAGGCTTACAGTGTTAACCCCTTCCCTGCCAGTGTCATTATTACAGTAACAGTGCATATTTTTTAGAACTGATTACTGTAGTAATGTCACTGGTCCCCCCAAATGTCAGTTAGGGGTCCGATCTGTCCGCCGCAATGTCGCAGTCCCGCTAAAAATCACAGATCGCCGCCATTACTAGTAAAAAAAAAAAAAAAATTAAAATGACATAAATCTTTCCCCTAGTTAGTAGACGCAATAACTTTTACGCAAACAAATCAAAATACACCTATTGCGATTTATTTTACCAAAAATATGTAGCAGAAAACAAATTAGCCTAAAGTGTTAAAAAATTTAGATTTTAAAATTTTTTTTTTTGGTAATGTTATATAGCAGAAAGATAAAAATATATTGTTTTTTTTTTTTCTTTCAGAATTGTCGCTCTTTTTTTTTTTATAGCGCAAAAAATAAAAATCACACAGGTGATCAAATACCACCAGAAGAAAGCTCTGTTTGTGGGGGAAAAAAAGGACATCAATTTAATTTGGGTACACGACAATTGTCTGTTAAAGTAACGCAGTGCCGAATTGCAAAATATGACCTGGTCATTAAGGGGGCAAATCCTTCCGGTCCGGAAGTGGTTAAAGAGGTTGAAAACCCCTGTGAACAAAAAACAAAAGACCTGCAACACAAAGGCACAATGAGCTAGAATGCATTGCATATTAGCTCATTATGAAATACTTACTTTAAAACGAAGCCCTGCAGTGGCGCCCGCACGCCGCTGACAGGGCCGACATCTTCCCCGGTGTTTCTTCCGGGTTTGCGGGCTCTGGCGCTGTGATTGGCCAGAGCCACGATGACGTCACACCACTGGTCACGGCACAGGCCCTGAAGAAAGGGCATGGGCGGCTGTTCCCATTTAGAGGCCATGCGCCGATGATGTAATCTTTGCAGTATACAGTAAATATCCTAAACGGGGCATGTTTAAGAGATTTACAGTACCTATAGGTAAGCCTCATTATAGGCTTACCTGTAGGTACAAACAAACAAGGGGAGTTTACTTCCTCTTTAAACCAAAGGGTGTATGTTTGGGGTCGTGCTAAAGAAAAACTTTGAGGCCAATCACACACTTCCCTGGTAAGTATCTGCTTGTATTTCTCAGCATTGAGAACGTCATTGATCCTGACCAAATCTCTATCTCCATCTGCAGAAATGCAGCCCCAAACCTGCTAGGGACCTCCAGCATGCGAATATTTCAAACTTTGACTCCTCAGTCCAGAGCACCAGCTGCCATTTTTCTGCACCCCCAGTTCCTATGTTTTCCTGTATAGGACATGGAAACAAGCCTAAAGCAACTTAACTATGTACAAAAATATAGAAACTGGGGTGCCGAAATGAGGGTAATGATACTGTCATGGACATGCAATAGTGTCTGGCAGTTTAGCTTATCCTCATGTCTGCATTAGAGGCCAGATTCCCCTTCTGGCTGCTTTTATCATCTCTCCTCCCTGTTTGGCTCCACCCCAGGCCATTCCAGGAAGTCTATATTAACCAGCGCACTGCAGGTCTGCTTGGCTGTTCAACAGTGTTTGTTAGTTGTGTTCCTGTCTGCCGTGTGCTTGATCTACCTTTCTGTGTACCGACTTTGGCTTGTCTCTGACTACTCCTGTTTGCCTGTGACCCTGACCTTTGGCCTGTCCCTTGGTTATCCTCGTCTGCCTGTTGTCCCGACCTCGGCTTACCCATCCCTTGTGTCCTGAGTGGCTGCTTCCCCTCTCTCCCTACGGAGCGTGACCCGGGGGACCCCAGGGGCCACAACCTGGGCCCAGCTGCAGCCAAGTCCATCCTCACCACTAGAGGCTCTGGTGAACACCTGCTGGGTCTTAGACTCCGCGCCCTGGGGAATCTTGGGCTCACGTTCCTGTCCATCCACAGCAGTCAGCTATCGGGTTCACTACCTTGCGCTGCACCCCTGCCTCCAACAGGGTCCAGTTGTCACCTAGCCACAGGTGACCTGACAGATAGAGCATGTCCCGTAGGTACCTGGAGATATATAGCAGATCACAAAGGCAGTGCATGGCTAGATAGGGACCCCCCTGCACCCTGTAATTGGCTGCTGGAAAGCGAGCATGCACAGACGCATTGCCTTCACAACAGAAATGCATTACATTCCACCCAGCGAAAGTAGAAGTAATGGCCCTGTTTGTGGTGGACTGCATAACGTGCGTCGCTGCTAACCACATGCACATAGTAAGAGTGCACTGTCAATTTTGCTTAGGCATTGCCCAGCTTAATAGCAAATGCCCTAGAGAACCAGCAGCTGGGATTCCCTTACTTTACAAAAATTAGGAGTAGTCAGCAGGGACCACACGCTGAGATCGAGGAGGGCCTGGGATGACTGCCAGGAGTGTACCCCAGCAATGTAGGAGAGCTACTCAAGATCCATCAGCATAGAAAAGGGGAAAAAGAGGAACACCAGGCTTAGGGTAGACTCAGATTTTAAAGTTAGGGTCCTATCAGTGTAGAGAGCGGGCAGGGCCAAACCATGCATGTGCTGACATGGAGCTGCCAAGAAAAAAAGTTTTAGCATACACTAATTGGCCAAAATGCTTTCTATGTCTTTCTTTCTAGTCTTGTTTTTATTTTCTTCGTAAGAACTTAGTTGAATTTTGGCTGCAGCTTCTGGAGCTAAGCCCTACCAACCTGCTAGGCCCCTATGGAATGAAAGCACCCAGTGACCAATAAGAGGGCCCTTACTGTGCATTTTAAGTGAGTGTAGCTTAACTTCAGGGGTAAGGTTTTATCCACAAAGTTGGAAAATCCAGGCCTTGCTAACAGCATAAATTCAGCATTAAATAGGACCACGGATGGTTTTCTGCTGATGAAGGTAATAGTAGACACCTTGCAGGTTTTAAACCTAATTTTTTTTCAAATGACTGACAGGTCCTCTTTAATGGTTTCTCATGTGATACAGATGCCTGAGATTTAATAAATCAAACAAGCTGAAGTCATTTTATTCAAATCCACTACGAGAAACGGGTTTCTTTTACTCTTTCATCATCTGAGATATACTTTCGTGCATCAGGATAGAAAGCCTATTAATTAGTTGTAGAGGGGATTCTATCATTCCTCACCCAGAGAAATCTTCTGACATAAAAGATATTTATGGTCTTGCCTGATAGCAGAACAAGATATTAATAGTAATACTGATGAATCTTCAAACTCCCTGAATTAATGTATGCTAAACTTTATACTATCACTAAATAACAAGGGTATAATAATAATAATATTAATAATAATTATAATAAAAAATAACAATGATACAGTTCCAAAAGGTTTAATAAATGGAAACTTTTAGAAAATATGGAGGTTTGCCATTGCTAATAGTCTTCTGAAAACGCTATTTGCCTGGCTTTTATGCTGACCTTTAAGTATGCTATATCTAAAGCCAAAACTGCTTTCTTTCATTTTAGATTTTAGTGTAATTGTAAGGATAGTTAGGTCCAAAAAAAAAAAAAAAAAAAAAATTAAAATATTTATATTTATAACTCCTACCATACTGAAGTTACCTTCCTAAAAAGTGGCTACACTAATTTAGAAGCAAATACTACTCAATTACACTTGAGTATATATTATAAGGTCTAGAGCAGAGTTTCTCAACCAGGGTTCCGTGGAACTCCAGGGTTCCTCCTGAGGTTGCTAGGGGATCCTTGAGCAATGGGCAATTTCTGCCTCTCAGATAAGTTTCCAATGACACCATTGTTCCTTTTATCTATCTGTAAGGAGCATTCTTCCCACTGACTGTCACACTAATTTGTCATGAATTCTAGATTTTTCATTTTAAGCAGGTGTTCTCCGAGAATTTAGTTCAAGGGATCCTCTGTGTTGAAAAGGTTGAGAAAGGTTGGTCTAGAGTCGCCTTCTAGGAGAAAGGAAATTCATAGGTCAGTCATATTTGGTGTTTAACAAATCGGAATTTCATGCTGCTAAATAATATGGTGATTTTCAAATGTGAAACCTTGTCACATGGAAATATAGATGTACTCAGGAAAGTTAGCACACCTGTAACACACACCTTAGTCCCTTTGATTGGGTGGAGATTCTGCAACACCCTGTTGGGGGAACAAGTATAGATGACAGCAGCTGCAATCTCTCTCTGTACCATCAAAATGATTATAGATTACTTAAAGTCACATTAGGAGGGCCAGTGACTCCTGCAACATCAGATTAGATGACTTATTGTTAGTTTAATGTTTCATGATACACTTATTTTTAGAATCTGGTACACTTTTCTACTAAGTTGCTATGGCTGTGACAAAATTAAGAAATATTGCCATATCAGAGTTAAGAAAACTTAAAAAGGATCTTCATCCTTTAAAGAAACAAGTTAAAAGTCAGCAGGTACAAATACTGGGGGGGGGGGGGCATTTTGGATGAGAGAATGTACCTATAAAAACTAGGTGGTTGCTTCCCCCAAAAAAACTTTGTGCAAAATGTGGTAGGGGAGAAGGACATAAAGCAGAACTTCCTATTGAGGGTGAATTTCTGCTTTAAGGAACCCTCATCTATAGGGTTCCAAGGGTCCTAAACATTCAAGCCAAACTCTCTCACTAGATTGTGGCCTGTCAGGGTGTGGTGGATGATATAAGTAGAACTGTTTCTCCTTTCCCCTAGACCAAGGGTCTGTAAACTTTATAAAGAAAGTTTCAGTTTACTGTGCTTCAGATTTTAGGGGGAGCCAGATTGTGGCCATCGGGAGTAGAAAATGTACTGGCATCAGTGGGAGTAAACAATGCCCCATCTTTGGTGTCAGTGAGAGGAATTGTGCCCCACCATTGGTGTCATTGTGAAGAATTGTGCCCCATCATTTGTGTTTTTGGGCTCCATTGTTGGTGCCATTGGGAAGAATCTTTGGAGTCATTGGTAGAAACTTTGCCCCATCTTTGGTGTCAGTGGTAGAAACTGTGCCCCATCTTTAGAGTCATTCGTAGAAATTGTGCCCCATTGTTTCTGTCATTGGGAGAAATTGCGCCCCTTCGTTGGTGTCATTGGATGAAATAGTGCCCCAAGGGTCAAATAAAAGCAAGCAAAGCGCCACAGTTTGGAGACAACTGCTCTAGACAAAACTATTAACCCTTGCACTGCAGGCATAGCCCCACTGCAAGGGAACATTTTTATTTTTTTTTATCTGCCTGGAGTTGGACTTTAAAGCTTATAGTTATTGAGCATACTTTAATTTGTATGCCCAAATGTAATTGTCTGGCAGCACAATCACAGTATATAGACATCACTATATTTTGTTGATCAGACATTAAAGCTGAACTCTGGGAAACAGCCCCACTGCAAAGGAGAATTTTCAGATTTCCTGTGTGTTCAGTTGTAACAGCCATGCTGATGATGACTGTATAGCACCGTCTTAAATAAAACAAGTAAAGTATTTTGAGAAATTCTTGATATTCGCTGCAAAAGCTTTGCATCCTTCCACTATTTCAGGCGTTATAACCTGGAGCGTAACTTTTGGGCAATCCCACTTTTTGCATACGCTAATTAAGTTTGTTTACCTAGGCATAATTTCTTCCAATTTTACAGCCATCAATATTTTTGTGTGGAAGTGACAACACAATTTACTGCTTGCTTGCTCCTGGCGTAGCAAAACCACGCGACTTAGGTATAGAGCGCCGGAGCCTTTTATATCTGCGGCTGCTAAGAGCAGGGCTTATACCTGTGAGTAATTTCTAATTAATTTGGGATAATTATGAGTAAAGTAAAAAAAATTGCACATTTTAATTAAGCCTAAAATAATCCAAACTGTCACTTCCTGCTATCTGTGGAATATATTACTTCTGCCGTCTGACACTGAAGGCTTCCAGGCTGGAGCACGACAGTTTTATTAATGTAAGGTCTCAGTGATACCGCTGGAACACAACATGCAAAAATAGTATGAATCATTTACATAATGTTTCCAGCTCTGTCATCTCCACTTTGCGTTCAGGATTAATGATAGTGTCGGCACTTTTCTCCCGTATACCTGAGCCAACTGGAAAGAGAGTTTTGCTAAATTCCTGCGGTCATAAAGAGCAGTAATTTCGAGCAATGCTCCCAACTTTGGGTGTGGCTAGTGCCTATCAGACCTGGAGGCTGACTAATACCGCCAATAGTCAGAGGTGGTTAATGTTGCTCAGGGAGGTTTGGGGGCCATATGGGGCCAATCCTTTCCTCCAATGTAGGGAGTGACTGTGTGGGTAGCCATGCAGCTTGTTGAACGATTGCTTGTTATTTCCTGAAGGTAGTTCTCAGGGACTAATCCCCTGAAGTCCAAAATAAGGCCAGTTGATGCTTATTGTGTGGGCCATGAGTCCCAGAAGCCCAGATTCAAGGTGGGGCCATTGATTTGTAAAGCGGCTGAAACAACTGTGATCTCCAGTCTCTAACTGTCTTCTACACCATGTCCTTAGTTTCCAAACACACCTGTAGCATGTCCTTAGTCTCTGACCTTCTCCAAGAGCATGTCTTTAGTTTCTAGCCATCAACTGTAACGTGTCCCCAGTCTCTGACCATTGCCTGTGGTACTCTCCAGTGAGCTTCTCCGGACCCAAACAGACTCCAGGACATGACTTTGTGTGGATTGGCCCCCCCAGCTACAGCTTCATCTGGGACCTTAATGTCTTCTAGATGGCAATATTAGTAATCCTGCCCCAGTGGCAGAGCCAATGCACATAGGTCTCCTCCAGCAGGACTGGACCAAAGAACTCTCTCTCTCCAGGCTCAGCCCTCCAACTATTTATGGGTTTTTCAGCTACCTAGTGGGCACACCTCCCTAGGAATTGGCTGGATTCCCCATAAATATTTTGGCTGCCCACCCTGTTCTCTCTTCCTCTATGATTCTAGAATCCTCTAGAATACAAGGGGAAGTAATCAGGGCAGCAGCCTGGGCGAAACTGAGCAGACCAGAATAATGCTCCACTGATTACAGAGGCACTAGATTAAAATTTACTGAACTATCTGCACTAATCTGGGAGGGTGCTACAAAAGTAAAAGTTTCATTTGGTGTTATTAGTTTTAAACCAAAAATTACCTGTGCCCAAATAGTAGAGGGTACCTTTATTCCACAATGACAGGGACTGATGTAAATATCTTAGCATACCCTACAAGGTTCTGAAGAAAATACAGCTTATAATATGGGGCATAAGTAAAACATTGGTTAGTAGAGAATAGAAGCTGTTATAGTCTGCATTAATTTTGGAAACATTTTAAGTCCCCTTCTTAGCTCACAAAAAAGAAAATAGCTGTTGTTCCACGGTCTCGAAAATATGCAGCAGCAACAACAAACACTAAAACCCTCCTCGACCACATTCGCACAACAGTCCGAGGTGTTGGGACCCGGGAGATTTGCCAAAATAACCTTTCACACTTGAATTTATACTCATTAAAATTTGTTTAGAGAAAGGGGAAAAAAAATGCTATTTTTGACAGAATCCCAAAATGTATGCATCAAATTTAAAGGAGCCCTTAATATGTTAGTAAAACATCATCACATCGACATATATTTTCTTAAATAGGCCATAAAAAATGCATTCAGGGGTCCGAGCGTTTGAAATATCTCCACATGTGTTACTTAAAGGGGGGCATTCATGATCTTGTTTCTCAAAAGCACATTTTATAGCAGTGCGTTAAGCTTATTCTGAATACCTGGGCTATAGCATAAGTGTCAAAAACGCTACATTATTTACCATTCCGCAGATGAATATGTTGATTGAAAAAAGGGCCCCATTGATTAACGTTCTCCACTGTGTCACGGGATCACAGGTGTCAGGCCGAAATTAATCAAGTAATTACCACTTATGGGATTACCAAATTACTGGTATCATTAATATAGGCCGGGGTGGTAAAAACAGCTATTAATGAGCCAACCAAAGGTTCAGGCTACCACGTTGTGGATTGTGGAAACATGCCCCGTTCTTTTTTTTTCTTTTAATTCAGTCATCTACATGAACAAACCATTACTTATAGTGTAGGGTTTCCCAACCAGGTTCCATGGAACGCTAGGGTTCCTCCAGAGGTTGGTAGGGGTTCTTCGAGCAATGAGCAATTTCTGCCTCTCAAATAAGTTCCCACTGACACCATTGATTTTTTTTGGATATCTTTAAGGGGTAATCCTTCCCAATGACCAAAAGTGTAAGGAGCATTCTTCCCACTAGCCATCCCACTAATGTATGATAAGTTGTAGATATAGTCAGAGAATAGGTGTAGGAACAACCCCCTTCTAAGTCACCCTTTGTCTCTGCCTCCTACCCACCTCTAAATACTGTCTCTTGGCTCCACCCCCACCCACCCCCAGCACCGCTCATTTTAAATAATACAGAACCAAGTATCATTTTGTGCTACTAACTCATTTGAATGGAATGTAGTAGACACAACCCCAGCAACATTAGACACACCCCCCCCCCAGCAACAACAGATTTCCCACACAACAACAGACTTCCCCCCCAGCAACAATAACCCCCCCCCCCGCAACAAAATACCAGCCCAGCAAATAGACCCCCCCCCAAAAAAAATCCTCACCAGCGACAATAAATCCCACATACAACAGACCTCCCCCCCCAGCAACGATAACCCCCCCCCCCCACAACAAAATACGAGCCCAGCAACAATAGACCCCCACAAAAAAAAACATCCCCACCAGTGACAATAGATCCCCCATACAACAACAGCCCCCCCCCCCCCAGCAACAATGGACTAGGGATGGGCTCTGTGTTCGAGTCAAACATAAGTTCGATTTGAACATCAGCTGTTCATGTGTTCATATGATTGGCCAAAGCATGCACCTGACCTGTATGCTTTGGCCAATCACAGCACAGTGTCCTGGCAGAGCCATGATTGGCCAAGGGCAGGGTGCCTTTAACCAATCAAGGCTCAGGGGCTAAGTCCATGCCCCACACTATATAAGGCTGCCGCTTATATGGCAGCCGTGTGTAGTGTGTGACAAAACTAATTAGGCAGGTAGTTAGTGGATAGTGTGTTGAGTCAGTGTAGTGTACAGGCATACTCCACTTCTAAAATGTATAGATATGTTGTAGTCCTGGGTCCCCTCTCGGTGCTCCCCATGTTTTGTGTCCCTGTCACTTATAGTTCGGGAGTAGTGCCATGTTAAGCTGACCAATTTTTTAATGGTTGTGGGGGTCTGAGAGTGGAGGGCTTATCGGAATCTGGAAGCCCTCTTTAACAAGGGGGCCCCCAGATCCCGCCCCCCCATGTGAATGGGTATGAGGTACATAGTACCCCTACCCATTCACCAAAAAAGTGTAAAAAAGAAAAAACCACAGAACACAGTTTTTGACAAGTCTTTTATTAAAAAGAAAAAAAAAAAAAAAAACAGTGTCCCTCGATGTAAATCCTTTGTCAATCACGACGCCCACCGGACCCAGAAAATAGATATAAATTCAAAAACGCTTTGCCTTTTCAGAGGCTACCCATGGTATGCTGGTCTTAAGCTTTGACAGCTCATTTATAGGCAAGGAACGAGGCCACCGTTACATCAGCTGGTGGCACCGCCCTCTTCTGACATCACATGAGCCTTGAGCACATGTGACAGACGTGAAAGGGTCTGGAGAAGTAGTGGAGAATGTTATGCTGCCAGTAATCTCATTCAGCATGACTTGGGGGTGGGTCAGTGATGGTCTGGGGAGGCATATTTAAGGAAGAACGCACAGACCTCTACAGGCTAGACCAGGGATCCTCAAACTACGGCCCTCCAGCTGCTGTGGAACTACACATCCCATGAGGCATTGAAAACTCTGAGATTCACAGCCATGACTAGGCATGATGGGAATTGTAGTTCCTGAACAACTGGAGGGCCATAGTTTGAAGACCCCTGGGCTAGACAATGGCACCCTGACTGCCATTAGGTATTGGGATGAAATCCTTAGACCCATTGTTTGATCTTACGCTGGTGCAGTGGGTCCTGGGTTCCTCCTGGTGCACGACAATGCCCGGCCTAATGTGGCAAGAGTATTCAACCAGTTTCTGGAGGATGAAGGAATTGATACCATTGAATGGTCCCCATGCTCGCCTGACCTAAATCCAATAGAACACCTCTCGGACATTAAGTTTTGGTCCATCCGATGCCACCAGGTTGCACCTCAGTCTGTTCAGGAGCTCAGTGATGTCCTGGTCCAGATCTGGGAGAAAATACCTCAGGACACCATCCGTTGTCTCATTAGGAGCATGCCCCGACATTGCCAGGCATGCATACAAGCACGTGGGGGGCCATACAAACTACTGAGTAACATTTTGAGTTGCTGCAATGAAATTTCAGCAAAATGGACTAGCCTGCTGCATCATTTTTTTTCACTTTGATTTTCGGGGTGTCTTTGAATTCAGCCCTTTGATCATTTTCTTTTCCATCGAACGATGTGGCATCCTTTCATTCCTAACACATTACCCATTCCATATCAGTATAGATATCCGGCATGTTCCTTTCATTTTTTTGAGCAGTGTGTGTGTATGTATATATATATATATATATATATATATATATACTGTAGATAGATAGATAGATAGATAGATAGATAGATAGATAGATAGATAGATAGATAGATAGATAGATAGATAGATAGATAGATAGATAGATAGATAGATAGATAGATAGATAGATATGCACACGCATTCTTTTTTTCTTTTGCACTAAAAATGTTTGGCACTCAGCACAAGCCTCATGTCTTGCTGTCATGACTGATGATATTAAAATTATGACAAATAGAAGATTAAATATCATTGTAGACTGGATATCATTGTAGATGGAATATCATTTAATTATGTGCTTAATGATTTACCAAAATGAATATGCAGTTGCTCATTTGAATATTAATTAGCATCATGTTTGATAAGTGAAGTGTAAAACAAATATGGAATACCTCATTGGTAATTTGCACAAGGTAATTTTAGAGTCTCTTTTACCGGTTATGGAAGAACGAATCCCATGGAGGACTGTCTACGTGTGGCCTGGGCAATGATCAGTGCTGAGTGAAGCATAGCTGATCAGAACAGGCTCCATGTATACAATACTTGGGTGAATACAGAGAGGGAGGTATAATGAGGCTTAAAGAGTAACTCCACTTTTGTTGAGTAAAAAACATTCCCCTCTGGGTGATCTATGTACATTGCAAGGATTGTACCAACCTTTGTTGCAGATTCCTACTTTTTGTTATTCTGAAGAAATCATTGTTTGTTCCTCTGTCCCTCTGTGCTGAGTGGGTCTAATGGGAGTGGTTTCATAATTATCTATCAGCTGTGCAGTTGCAGCGCACTAATGAGGAAAGCTGATAGACCTGCATCCCTATTGGGAGTATCTCACCCAAACTGACATTTTTGTTGCAGGGGATGCCAGAAATCTGACTTGTATCTTAGGCAGACTTCTGGGAAAATTGGTGAGCCAATCACACAAGCAGGAAATTATGTTTCTGGGGTGTGGTCAGTATACATTCTGTGTACAGGACACCTCCAGGTAGCCAAATTGCATTGCATTTTCAGAAAAATGCAGCGGCTGGAGATTCAAAAGGAAAGGAATTTTTTTTATAACATTTAATTGCAATATGACTCGTGTTGCAATTGTATACGCTATATTGTTTTTTCTTTATGTGATATTTTTTCCCCCACAAACGTATAGTTACCCTTTAGAGTAATACCATCATGGTAGAAATGCAGGCTCTGCTATTGCTGACTAGTGATGAGCTTCATGTACGCCCGTTGGCTTCTTCGCGAAGTTCCCGCATCCATAATTAATTTAATAGGTTTTATTTAATATCCATAATTAATATTAATCATCCACTGGCCAGGGAATCAAACCCACGGCCTCTCATTTGCAAGCCCGTTATTCTAGCACCTATACCACCAGTAGCTGGTAGACAAACGGGCTAGCAAATGAGAGGCTGGGGGTTCGAATACCCTGGTCAGCGGGTGATCAATATTATTATGGATTTTAATTAAAACATATTAATTATCCCTGCCCCTTCTGACGTGACATCGGTAATTTATTCACTGCACCTGAGCAGTGGATTATGGGGCACTGATGACGTCAGAGCCCTATAAAAGAGCTGTCAAACTCAGATAGAATTTAGTTAGGCAGAGAGAGTCTTAGGTTAATCAGCTGGCTCGGTGGTGTAGCTGGTAGAATAACGGGCTTGCAAGTTAGAGGCTATGGGTTCAAATCTCCCCCAGCCAGTGGGTGCTTAATAGTCACTTACGTTTTGAACTGGCTCATCACTATTGCTGACTTTCATCTAAAGATGCTAGATTCCTGGCTATAATGCTGGACACCTTGAAGGTTATCACTGATCTCAAACAAGTATGTAGATCAAAAAAGGTACAAAAAAAGTAAAAATTTCTGATGCTTGACTCATGACCCAAAGCATTGGAACATGAGGGCCATCATGACAGTCAGACAACTAGCGTTTTTGGCAAAGGTAGCATCCATGTTTTTCTCATAATATTACTTTTAAAGTGAAAATGTAGTCAAGCTATGGACCTTCAAATATTTATATATTAATAACAAGAGCAAAGGAAATTTAGTAAGAAACCCTCACTGACTTCTGTAGCTGGATACATGGTGGAGTAATTCATCCTGAAAGGTCACAGCGGAAGTACTAAAGCCATTCTCTCAGCAGCTCAGATTGCTTACTTCCCCCTTCCAGCAGTGACTTGGCAGTCTTTCAGCCTTTTAATTACTAATGTAGATACAGAACAGGTGCCCAAGAAGCAAAATTAGGTTTGCCCCGATAACAATCAATAAAATATAATGTGACAATATATATGAACCAAATCAAATGTATCAAAAGGTGAGTAACGTGTGATGACACAGTTCCTTATAACACCTCATGAAAGTTACAAATGTGAAGGCTTCAATGCTTTTTATATTCCCAACAAATGAATCCAATATGGGTATAGATGGCAAGCCAAAAAGTGAATCACTCAAGTGTGCCTCCACCATAGAGTCTAAAGTGGCTTCTTACCAGAAATGGTGGACTCTTAATCAAAAGATCAAAATATACAAATATAAACCCTCGCTAGGTATATACAACAAAATATAGTAATAAAATGTGCAACTGCTGTTCACCAAGTAAACATATATAATAATAATAATAACAGCGCTTACCCTTACAAAAAATAGCAATCAGAACAATGATACAATAAAGTGTTCATGTGCGGAAATATACTGTAAATATAATATATTTACAACCTCAATAAAGTGCTAAACAGTTCCAAAAAAAATCATAAATTACTGATTTGAGTGCTAAAAGTGCTCAAAAATGTCCACAAGGTGTGTTAAAGTGCTTAAAGATAGAAAAGTGCTGTAGCGCTTCAGAACAAATCATGCGGTGCGGGGTACTTCACTCCCCTCCTGTGTCCCCACTAACCAGAAGTAATGAACCCTCAGCTAAGGGTTACTAAGGCTTATAACTGCTGAGATGAACGCCAATACGCCTGCTGGATGCCGCCACACCACTGCTGTACACCGACTTGCAAAGGGTCTTTGGGGCTCAAATAAAATAGACAGCTAACATAGTGAAGTCCGTCTTAAAAAAAAAAGAACGTGAGTCGAGTCTGCGGACTGGATCCACCATCCCACGGTAAAGCAAATTTAAAGTGTTATATGAGGCTCTAAATTAAATTGTGTTTTGAAAGGAAGCCCAGGGTTCCCATATTTTATCAAATTTGTCTTTAGAATATTGGAAAATAATAAGCATCTTTTCCTGAGTCATGATCCATAAAATCTTCCGCTTGGCTGCCGTAAGAGAGACAGATGGTTGTTTCCATTGTCTGGCAATTGTGATTTTTTTGCCCCAAGGAAGATATAAAAGGTCAAATTTTGGGTATGTTTGGGGACTTGTGGGATCTGGTGGTTCAGAAGAGCAAATTCTGGCGACTGTCGGATTGTAACGCCTGTGCTCTTTCGAATAATATGGAAGATTTGATACCAGAATCTTCCAATTTTGGGACATTGGCAGAATATGTGTAATAGAGATCCCATTAGGTCGCAACCCCTAAAACACAGTGGGGAAGAATTGGGGAAGAGTTTTGCTAATTAAATAGGGACCATGTACCATCTCATGAGCACCTTGATGCTGGCTTCCATAAGTGCGTTGTTGTGAATCCCATTAAAGGATCTCTTGGAACATCTGTGCCAGACATCCAGGTCCCAATCACAGTCCAGGTCTTGTTCCCACTTAACCATATAGGAAGCCTTATCAGGAAAGTTAATTAAAGATGATTAAATTAGTGAGATCCCTCCCCTAATTTCCTGTAGCTTCGAACACCATTGATCGTAGGGGGTTGACCTGTAAAGGTTTTGTTTTTTCAACCCTGAAGTAAGGTGAAGGAAGTGTGAGATTTGAAAGAATCTGAATCTCTCCGAAGGTGGCATCTCCAGTTTATGTACGTAGTGAGAGTAGGAGAGGGGTCCTCTCGAGTCAAAAGTGTCCTATTCTGTACAGACCTTTATCTATCCACCATTTAAAGACCCGGACATTCATCCCCGGGGGTAAGTTAGGGTTTGGTAAAGATAAAGGTAATTTTATTAGACCTATAATAGTATCACATAATGCTAAAGAATGGGAAAGAGTAGGGGCTAAGATGGAGGGGCGGGTCTTAGGGCTTTTTATCTTAATGCATAGAATGTATTAAGATAAAAAAAAAACCCTTCTGCCTTTACAACTCCTGTAACCACTTCCGGAACGCCCGCCGCAATTTTACATCGGTACCTTGACGTTAAATACCAGGGTTATGGCAGCAGATAGCTGCCATAACACCAGTATTTTCTTACAGGGCGGGCGGTCCTCATTCACATAAAAGTGGTCCAAGTGGCAGATTCACCGCAAGATCACTTTTATGGGCGGTGGGAAAGGTGCCCTCCCGCCACTTCCGGCTCGTTTTCCCCGCTTACCGGAGCTGTAGGCAGCGGGGAAAACGATTCGGTCCATCCATGTCCCAGACAGGAAGTCGAGTGAGGGCAAGATGGCCCCCACTTGACTCTTCGGCCTTGGAGAACCGCAGCGACGTCATACATCGCTTCCTCCCAACGGCCTTAACCATTTGCCGACCGCCCACCGCAGTTTTACTCGGCTGCACGAAACGAAGTAGCCCTATGTCGGTCACGTGCGTGGTGCTGGGGGGGGGGCGCTCTCGCCCCCACTAGGCATCGGGGATGCCAATCCACAGGACCAGCTGCCGCGATTGCCGCCGGGCACCTGTGATCGCTCCCCGCTGAGAGAGGAGGACGGTCAGCTGTTGTAAACACAGCTGACCGTTGTTCTCTCTGAAATGATCACAGAGCGCCTGTGATCCTTCTATATAGGTTTACAGGTCTCTATGATCATTTCACAAGCCCCTCCCCCATACAGTTAGAAAACACCCCCTAGGCTCACACATAACCCTTTGCTCACCACTGTGTTAACCCCTTCTCTGCCAGTGTCATTAACACAGTAACAGTGCATATTTTTACCACTGATTACTGTAGTAATGTCACTGGTCCCCCCAAAAGTGTCAAAAATGTCAGTTAGAGGTCCAATCTGTCCACCGCAATATCGCAGTCCCGTTAAAAATTGCAGATCGCCGCCATTACTAGTAAAAATAAATCAATAAAAATGACATAAATAGTTTGTAAACACGATAACTTTTGCACAAACCAATCAAAATAAGTTTATTGAATTTTTTTTTACCAAAAATATGTAGCCGAATACAAATTGGCCTAAAAGGATTAAATTAATTTTTTTTTTTTGGGAATGTTATATGGCAGCTGTCATAATTTATGTACATGTTGTACAGTTATACCATTTGTCTTATTGCTATTGTTAATACTGTACATGTTTATTACAGTTGTTCAATAAAGCTTTTATTGGAAAAAAAAAAAAATATAGCAGAAAGTGAAAAATATTATTATTTTTTTTTTTTACATAATTTTCGCTATTTTTTTGTTTATAGAGCAAAAAATAAAAATCACACAAATACCACCAAAAGAAACCTCTATTTGTGTGGAAAAAAAAAGGACATTGATATTATTAGGGTACAGCGTTGCACGACCGCACAATTTTCCGTTAAAACAGCGCAGTGTTGAATCGCAAAAAAGGACCCCAGGGTCAGTGGGACGAGCCCCAGGCTGTCCGGGGGGGCCTTCCTTGTTTCTTGCATCGGGGCCCTGAAGGTCCTAGTTACGCCTCTGGCTCTCAGTCCTGGTCTGCGCATGAGATGCTCCGAACACTCTCCTACAGATCAGTGCAGACTGCAGACGGGTTCAATGAAAACAATGCAATACTTTCATGAGCCAGGGCCTGAGCTGACAGCCTCTAAAAGCATTGGGGAAAAAAAAAAAAAATAGGCGTAAGGGGTTGCATTTGCAAAGTTGCCTGATATCCCTGCATATATTAAAAGAGCTAATGTGCTGTAAAAGTACATTTTATCCTTTAAAGTTGAAGTCAGTAGCGACTGGTGATCCTTTTATTCCAATACCTTTTCAAGAAAATGACACATTCCAAAAAAAAAAAAAGATGAAAGCTCCATTTTCTGTTTTAATGATTACCCTATGCATGACATACTTTCTTATTCAATACGGCTAATATATGGCACAGAAAAAAAAAAAAAAAAAAAAAAAGATATCCATTTTTACATTGCAAATGTCAGCTATGCACTTTAAAAAGAAATATATTTTGCAGCCTCTAACGAAGTGGCATCTCGTCCCCGAGAAGAGCCTTTTCCACAGCGGCCCCCGATACCTCTGACAACTGATATTTAATAAATGACGGATCATGGATTACTTGTAGTTTCATCAGGAAAAATGTCTCCTAATACTTTTGAATAACGTTATCGCCTCTCCAGCCCATCGGCAACGCGTAACCTTTTTATTGCGTAATTAGGGACATCGATTATGGTGCAACCATGTATCTTAAAGTCACAGGGAAAATGCCAGTTTGATAATCACTTTCAATTAGCTCTGAGCTAAGTAGGCACTCATAAAATGTCTTCCTTCTTTAATTTTGAATTAGGAAACGTTGTCGACATAATCTTTTTGGAGCGCGTATAATTTAAGGTAGTTTACGGGAAAGTAAATCAAAGCTTGTGTCATTGTCCTAATCTGTACAATGGCTTTCACACAGTGATCTTATTACTGCCTCATTAGCTGGTGAGACATTTTTGGTGGCCTTTGAGGAGGGCTAACCTTTCTAGGTTGGGTACGTGTCCATTATCTACTATATAAAGTAACTCAAGTCAACTAATTCAAATATGTATGTAAACCCAATCACTAAAATCTTGAATAAGCTTTAATATGGGAATGCTATTTCAAAAAGTTGTTTCAGGCTTTTAAAATCTGCTGATTTTTTTTAAATAATCCCTGGTGATCCTTCCATGAAGGTCTTTGTTCAGGTATTTCCGACCTGCCGTGTACCCCCCTGCAACGTTGCCAGCTTCATTCCTCTCGTGCCGGCTGCTGCAGGATTTTTAAGAATGGAGAGTAGGAAAAGGGGCCGGTAAATATGTCATTTACTGGACCCTTCCTTTTCTGAATGAACACAGGGGGTGATCAGTACAGATCCCTCCTGTGTCCATTCATACACTTTATTGCAGGATTTTTAACCATTTAAGCCCCGGAAGATTTTTCCCCCCTTCCTGACCAGGGCATATTTTGCGATTCGGCACTGCGTGACTTTAACGGACAATTGCGCAGTCGTGCGACGCTGTACCCAAACGAATTTGACGTCCTTTTTTTTTTCCCACAAACAGAGCTTTCTTTTGTTGGTATTTCATCACCTGTGCGATTTTTTGATCATGCGCTATAAACAAAAAAAGAGCGTAAATTTTGCAAAAATAACAACATTTTTCACATTTTTTATATGAAATTCCCCAAAAAAAATGTAAAAATCAAAATTCTTTAACATTTTCGGGCCAATTTGTTTTATGCTACATATTTTTGGTAAAAAAATTGCAAAAAGCGTATTTTGATTGGTTTGCGCAAAAGTTATTGCGTTTACTAACTAAGGGAAAGATTTTTGTCATTTATGTTGGTTTTTTTTTAACGAGTAATGGCGGCGATCTGCGATTTTTTTTGCGGGACTGCGACATTGCGGTGGACAGATCGGACCCTTGACTGACATTTTTTACACTTTTGGGGTTACCAGTGACATTACTACAGTAATCAGTGCTATACATATGCACTGTTACTGTAAAAATGACACTGGGAGGGAAGGGATTAACTTTATTGGAGAGGGAGGGGTTAAGTGTGTCCCTAGGGGCGTGCTTCTAACTGTGATTGAATGTGGCTGTGTGTGCAACAACACAGATCAACGGTCCTACATAGCAGGACCGTATGATCTGTGCTTTTACCCAGGGGAGAATGACAGGCGGCTTTGTTTACATTAGCCGTCTGCCTTTTTCCCTCTCCACCTGACGATCGCGAGTGACCGGCGGACATCGGGTCCGCCGGTCACACGCGCAGGCTTCATAGGGAACGAGCGGGTTGGGAGCGCGCCTCCGGCGGCGCGCGCTCGCCCCCTATTGGTTCCCAGGCTAGTGACGTACCGGTACGTCACTTTGCCTGGGAGGGGCTGACCGCCACTGTATATAGTCGGGTGGCGGTCGGCAAGTGGTTAAGGATGGAGAGCAGGAGAAGGGGACGGTAAATATGTTATTTACTGGACCCTTCCTTTTCTGAATGAACACAGAGGGTGATTAGTACAGATCCCTCCTGTGTCCACTCATACACTATATTGTCACAAGTATTGGGATGCCTGCCTTTACACGCACATGAACTTTAATGGCATCCCAGTCTTAGTCCGTAGGGTTCAATATTGAGTTGGCCCACCCTTTGCAGCTATAACAGCTTCAACTCTTCTTGGATGGCTGTCCCCAAGGTTTAGGAGTGTGTCTATGGGAATGTTTGACCATTCTCCCAGAAGCGCATTTGTGAGGTCAGGCACTGATGTTGGAATAGAAGGCCTGGCTCGCCGTCTCGAGTTGAGGTCAGGACTGCTGTTCCCATTGTCCCGGCTCTGAGTGTGGGTGGGGGATAAGCAGCTGAAAGCTGGCAAGAGGGAGAGGGGGAGAAACCGTCTTTCAGCTTGCAGAGGAAGAAGCACACAATGCAGCGTTCTGTAATTGATCCCCCTGCCCATGATCCTCCCGCTGTCCGGGCCCCCCTGTGTGCCCGGGCACCATACAGGAGTACCGGTAGTAACCCTTTGATGGCAGCCCCGGTTGCAGGTAAAATCACAGAAACATCATGTGTTTTAAGTCCTTATTTGCAGCCTTTTTCCTTTCAATACTCTTTTTTTTGTATTCACTTGCTAGAATAAACTGACTAGTCAACTGCCTAGCCCAATTGGCTCTTGCAAATCATAGCCCTCTCCTCTTCTAGGAGTGTCTAATTACCCTCTGTGCTGGTCCAGCTCCTATGCCCCTCCCTTCACTTCCCTATATAACCTTCTAAGTAGCTGCTGGGGGAGGAGTGACGGGGAATACTATAGCGTATCACTTAAGTGATTTCCCAGAAGCATTCTCAGGGCTTTTGGATGTCTACACAAGGGAGACTTTTGCAGGTAAATAACATGCTAAAAATACCTTAAATGCAGATATTATCTTATGTGAAGATCTTTGTTGAAATTAATAGTCTAGTGACAGGGTCTCTTTATGGCTATATTACAGTCATATAGTGCCTTGCAAAAGTATTTATACCCCTTGACATTTTCCACATTTTGTCATGTTACAACCAAAAGCTCAAATGTATTTTATTGGGATTTTATGTGATAGACCAACACAAGTGGCACATAATTGTGAAGTGGAAGGAAAATGATAAATGGTTTTAAAAAATGTTTACAAATAAATATGTGAAAAGTGTGGAGTGCATTTGTATTCACCCCCCTGAGTCAATACTTTGTAGAACCGCCTTTCACTGCAATTACAACTGCAAGTTTTTTTTGGGGATGTCTCCACCAGCTTTGTACATCTAGAGAGGGACATTTTTTGCCCATTCTTCTATGCAAAATCTCTGTCAGATTGGATGGAGAGCGTCTGTGAACAGCAATGTTCAAGTCTTGCCACAGATTCTCAATTGGATTTAGGTCTGAACTTTGACTGGGCCATTCTAACACATGAATATGCTTTGATGTAAACCATTACATTGTAGCTCTGGCTGTATTTTTAAGATCGTTGTCCTGCTGGAAGGTGAACCTCCACCCCAGTCTCAAGTCTTTTGCAGACTCTAACAGGTTTTCTTCTAAGATTGCCCTGTATTTGGCTCCATCCATCTTCCCATCAACTCTAAACCGGCTTCCCTGTCCCTGCTGAAGAAAAGCATCCCCACAACATGATGCTGCCACCACCATGTTTCACGTTGGGGATGGTGTGTTCAGGGTGATGTGCAGTGTTAGTTTTCTGCCACACATAGCATTTTGCTTTTAGGCCAAAAAGTTCAATTTTGGTCTCATCTGACCAGAGCACCTTCTTCCACATGTGCTGTGTCCTCCAACTGCAAGCGGGACTCCTTTTTAGCTTTCTTCTTGCCACTCTTTCATAAAGGGCAGATTTATGGAGTGCACAACTAAAGCCTCGTACACACGCATTGATTATTGGCCGGGAATTTTCAGCCAACGCCCGATCGGCCGATTTTCGGCTTGTTAGTATGATGCTTCCGACAACCAACTCCGACTTTTCGGCCGAAAAAAATCTGGTGTGCAGGCTATAAAATTTTTGTTGGCCGTCAACATAACGGCTGATTTTCGTGCAGTCAGTACAGATTTCGACAGGGAAAAATCTGATGAGCAAGTCTGGCCATGCTCAGAGAAGAAAAAACACAAAGAAAACAAACCAACACATGACATCACTTCTGAAGTAGAATTTTGTTGGCCGAGAAAATTCGTGTGCAGTCTAGGCACATTCCAACCAACAAAACACAACTTGGACAAAAGTCGGACGATCGGTCGGCCGATAATCGCTGCGTGTGTACGAGGCTTAATAGTTGTCCTGTGGACAGATCCTCCCACCTGAGCTGTGGATCTCTGCAGCTCCTCCAGAGTTACCATTGGGCCTCTTGGCTGCTTCTCTGATTAATGCTCTCCTTCTTCATGATGCTGTTTTTTCTCTAAGGTTCTCTAACCAACCTCTGAGGGCTTAGCTGTAGCTATACTGAGAATAAATTACACACAGGTGGACTCTATTTACTAATTAGGTGACTTCTAAAAGTAATTGGTTCCACTAGATTTTATTTAGGGGTATCACAGTAAAGGGGGGGGGGGGTGAATACAAATGCACACCACACTTTTTAGTTATTTTTTTGTAAATAATTTAGAAAAACATGTATCAATTTCCGTTCCATTTCACAATTATGTGCCACTTTGTGTTGGTTTATCACATAAAATCCCAATAAAATACATTTACGTTTTTGGTTGTAGCATGACAAAATGTGGAAAAGTTCAAGGGGTATGAAAATTTTTCAAGGCACTGTACATGGAAACTTAAACTCACTCCTGAACTTGCTGAGTGTTCCTGATTTTATAATTTAGCATTTGTCTTGTGCTGCTTATTGCCCCAGTCGGGTAAAGGGAATGTATAGTTAGCCTCCGTTCACATTAGGTCACTCTGACTTAGGGGGCGACCTGTGAAGTCGCGTGCAGCGCGACTTCGGCGCGACTTGCACAGACTTCACTTAATGGAAGTCAAAGCAAGTCGCCTCCAGGTCGTCCCAAAGTAGTACAGGACCCTTTTTCTAAGTGGAAGCGACTTGTGTCGCTCCTATTAGAACGGGTCCAGTACTACACAGTGGGAGCATGACGGACCGCGACTTGTCAGGCTGAAAATTCATGGTCCAAGTCGTACCAGTGTGAATGCGGTCTAATCGTGTTCATATTTGCTTTTGTTTATTGTAGACATGACTATATATACATGTGATTTTTTTTTTTTTTTGTTTTTTATATTTAATAAATTTGCAAAGATTTTAAACAATTTTCTATCACGTTGTCATTATGGGGTATTGTTTGTAGAACTTATGAGGAAAATAATGAATTTAATCAATTTTGGAATAAGGCTGTAACATAACAAAATGTGGAAAAAGTGAAGCGCTGTGAATACTTTCCAGATGCACTGTATTTTAAAGACGGTGGTACTAGCACTTGTAACATAAAAAGCTGCCTGAGTGCTCTCCATCAGAATTAAAGGGTATGTCCAGGCATTACCCAATTGTACCCCCCAAAGCTCTCTCTACCCCTCTAGGGTATGCCTCAACATTATTTTTTTTTCTTGTAAATTGTTCCCGTAATGAGAAACAGATTTTTATTACATTCTTGCATGGACAGCTGTTGGGAATTCAGTTCTTGTTGATGTAGGTATATCCCCAGAACTACATCTCCCAAGAACACTTTCTCTACAGCAGTGTTTCTCAACCTTTTTTCAGTCAAGGCACCCTTTAAAATTATGGACAATATCAAGGCACCCTCTAAATATATGGACAGTCTTGAGGCACCCCATTCTAAAATCTAAAAAACTATTCGAATAGTTTTACACACACTCACCCACACCCCCACCCACACACTGTAACATTCATGCGTTTTTGTTAGTGGATGGATTTACAGCTGCAGAATTATTACACTCAGTAGCCTTGTAGAGAATCTGTTGAACAACATATCCAACTCTCAGGACTTCATCACCGTGTACAGCCTGTTATATACTATATATATATTAATAGATGTTTAATGGAGGATAGAGTATATGAGGATATATAGATGAGAGGCAGGCTATTGTATGGTGAGCACTAGAAGTAGTATTAGGAGAGTTGCAGGTGATGGTAAAGCAGATAGGTTCTGATGTCAAGTATAGTGCAGATGGTAAGAGGACACAGATGGAGTATACTTAGACAGAGTAATCTAGTGCAAGGATAGTTGAAGGTAGTCCCAAGAGCTAACAGTCTATGCAGATGATAGTGAATAGATAGATACAGATAGTCTTGGTAATTGCAGTAGATGACAGTAGGAGATTGGTTAGCAAGAATCCCCTGCGGGGTACTTATCACTTAGATAGGTTTAGGAATAACAGTGTCCATTGGAGAGGGGTGATCCCGTAGCGAGATACGGATCACCAGCGAGGTTTCCGGCTTCAGTTCAGCAAGGGAGGTATGTCAGCAGCTCCGACTTCTCAGGCGTAGGTGCGATGAACATGTGGGTTTGAACGAGCGATGAGTGAGAGCAAACCGGCGATTGAAATAGCCGCTCATAGCGGCGCTCGGCAATGATGTCATCCGGTCTTAAAGGTATATGCGTCCCTTGTTACACAAGATGGGACGCAATTAGGAGAGGAGAAATATGGAGACAAGGGTACCAAAGTTACCGGAACATTACACACACCCACCCACACACCCACCCACATACACCCACACACACCCATCCACACACCCACCCACATACACCCACACACACCCATCCACACACCCACCCACCCACACACCCAACCACATACACCCACCCACACACACTCACCTACCTACACACACACATCTGTCCACCCACATAGGAAACCCAACATTAGAGGTGATAATTTCTTCCAAATCCAATATACTTTTGCATACTGGTACAGACTAGTATTCTAATGTTTCTCTTTTCCCTCCGTTTTTCTTCATCACTCAGCTAATGTGACCCCAGCGCTGACAGAGAGGGGCAGGGGAGGGTCATTGGTTGTTAGTGTGCCGGTGGCTAGAAGGTTGTAATGGTGCATAATGAAAACCTGTGGCTTTGTGTAAATAAAGACAGGCTTCATCCATCTGCTGGCTTGTAAACAACTTTGGGGCAATTTTTAGGCATTTTGCCAAGGCACCCCTGAAGAGACCTCAAGGCACCCCAGGGTGCCTGGGTACCCTGGTTGAAAAAAGGCTGCTCTACAGACAGTGCTTGGCCAAGTTCTTGGGAGTCACGACAGCAGGATTATTTTGCTAAGAAGGAAATCATTAGGGACAGAAAGGGACAGGAATAGGTGGTGTTCTGTAGTTTGGCAGGCAACCATTGTCATGGGGACAGAAAGTGAAAAAATATCTCTCTATCGGAGCCATGAATAGCACTAGAAACTAGACTTGGGGTGCTAATCCTTCTTTTCTATCCAAGACCAATAAAAGGGCTTGGATAGAGGTCTTGGATGTCAAATTTCGCTTGGCATACACTTTAACCACTTTCAGACCGGAAGATTTTCCCCCTTAATGACCAGGCCATATTTTGCGATTCGGCACTGCTTTATTTTAACGGACAATTGCGCGGTCGTGCGACGATGTACCCAAATAAAATCAATGTTCTTTTTTTCCCACAAATAGAGCTTTATTTTGGTGGCATTTGATCCCCTGTGCGGTTTTTATTTTATGCGCTATAAACAAAAAAAGAGCGACAATTTTGCAAAAAAATAAATTATATTTTTCACATTATGCTATATAAAATTCCCCCCCAAAAAAATTAAAAATCTAAATTTTTGACACTTTTGGGGGTACCAGTGACATTACTACAGTAATCAGTGCTAAAAATATGCACTGTTACTGTAATAATGACACTGACAGGGAAGGGGTTAATACTATTGGTGATCAAGGGGTTAAATGTAAGCCTAAGGGAGTGATTCTAACTGTGGGGGGGACGGGTTTGTGAGATTATCACAGAGACATGCAATCCTATATAGAAGGAGGATCACATGGCCTCTGTGATCATCCGAGGGAGAAGAATGGACGGCTGTGTTTACATCAGCCATCCATCATCCTCTGTCAGCAGGGGGAGATCACCGGTGTCAGACGGCAATCGGAGCCGCCTGGCACCCGCACTGGCTTCTCCGCTAATGATCGGGGCGGGAGCGCGCCAGCGGCGGCGCACGCTCGCCCTCTAGCTCCTCCCAGGCAGATGATGTTTATTAACGTGATTCTGCCTGGGGCTGCCACTTTGCCGACGTAAATGTACAGTGACTGGTCGGCAAGTGGTTAAAGCCATACTCCAGATTTACTTTCACTTTAACTCGAGTTAGGCTGAGTGCTTTTCAGCCATTCATAGGAAGCCTTGCATTTGTATGAATGGATACAAGGCTTCTTCTGATTAGCCAAGGGGAAGAAAAGGGTGAATGATGTCACTATATGTATACAGTGTATACAGTGTATGTATATTGTATGTATATCGTATGTATATTGTATGTAGCTGATGCTATGTACAGTTCATACAGCGCTAACAGCGGCCGCATCAATTGGTAAAGGATATCGTTTGTTTGGTTCAAAAAGAGAAGTTTGGGACTTTATACGAGGTGTGCATTCACCCGTAGGTGTACTTCATGGACATGGTATACAAACAGAGAATACACGTATAATGGCATTAGTTATTTATTGGAATCTAATTGGAATCTAAAGAGAGATAGTAACATTAAATGTCATATTTAGAGCATTCAAAAAATATCTTAGGTACATCGGTGATATGGTAGAGCCATGGCACAATAAAAGCACTGATAAGTAGATGGAATAATAAATATACATGATGGACAAAAATTGATATATGTACAGAAATATAGATGGTAGAGAGATCATATCCTATAACGCTCTACGCGTTTCGTGAGATTCACTTCTTCAGGAAAAGGTGCAATTCATATATCTTCAAAAAAATATATATGTAAGGGTAGTAATATATCTAAATTTACATACAGTTTAAACAATATCCATCCCTAGTTGTACTTACAAATCGATTCAAATTGTTGCCCCAGGGGGATAGGAATGAGGGTCTACTGGAAAGGTCTATACCGGGACCTGTGGGAGCTGTATCTGCACACATGGGTGTAGCCCAGGAGGACAGCAGAGAAAAGTGCCAATCTCCATTTCTCCATGGAGAGAATATTAATGCCTCAACTAGCCATCCGACTAAATCTCAATAAGAAGTAAAGAGATTTACTCGGATGGCTAGTTGAGGCATTAATATTCTCTCCATAGAGATCGGCACTTTTCTATGCACACCTCATATAAAGTCCCAAACTTCTCTTTTTTGGTCTTTCTCAGACATAGGAATGGAGGCACATCTATGTATGAGGCTCATATTAAGTCCCAACCCTTTCCTTTTATGCAAATCATTTGTTTGGATTAGCTTTGCCCAAACAAACTTATTTAAAGCCGAGTTCCAGCCTGGGGGGGGGGGGATGGGGGGGGAATTAAAAGTCAGCAGCTACAAATATTGTAGCTGCTGACTTTTAAAAAACCTATAGAGGAATGCAGCGATGTCAGCACCCCAAGCCAATCCATCCATCGGCTTAGAGTGCAGGCACCGCGCGCTTTCGGACACACACAGGTCCCAGAAGGCAGTGGGGAGGGGGGGAGGAGGAGGAGGAGGAGGGCACGACCTGATTGCTGAAATGGCGTACCTCGCTGCAGCGATGCTAAACAGGAGGAATCGCTCAATGGAATTAATCAATTTTTCATTCATTTTGTCACATATATCGAGTGCAAACAGTTCGGGTGAGGAACACATTAACCTCAATTTATCGTTAGTTCGGCAGAATTTTCCAAACTGTTCCTTCGATTTTCGGTTCTGAAAAGTTAAAACCGATTTTCTATTTGTGCCCATTAACTGGACAAAAAACGAACAAATGAACCAAACGACAGATTTTCGAATGATTTTTTTTGGCTAGTGTATGGCCAGCATTACACTTTAATATCCACAAAGGCCCATAATTCTGGAAGCTCAGGTGGTTCTATAATGCAAAATTGGGGCCACAGCTGCAATGGTTGAGCTGCAGACAGGACAGGGGGCCCTAACCATTCCCAGTGCTAAAATAAAAAATGTTTTTGTTTACACTTTAAACATGCCATTACTGACTCTACAACTCTTTGTTTCTAGATCAAGATCACTCACAAAAACCAAGCCCCCATGCTGATGGGACCTCCCCCGAGGAACAGCCTCTTCACCTCGTTCATCAAAGGAACAATGAACAGGAGCAAAGAATGAATATTTGCTAAAATCTGTTAGCATTCAAGGAAGACAACAGTATCTTGACCTATGTCTGTGGGCTTCTTAAATACCAGTACTTTGAATAATGGGATTGATTTAACTTTTTTTTTTTTTTTTTTACTTTACCGGTAAATTATAATTTTATTTATTGTAATATTTTTTTTGTAAGTGGTTAAGCATGTGAGGTCAGTGTTAATTTATATACAACAACATGACAGCCTATGAATCTGCATGCTTTTTAATCAGTAACACATTTTGAATGCAAAATCGTAATAATCCACGGTGCACCCTAGACGTGGTGCAAGTGAAACCCTGTATAGTTTATAGAGGATCTTTCATTGAGAGATGTTACAACATGAATTTTCTCAACTCTTGTGCTCTGTGTCTGCCAAGGTACAGACTTTAGCACAAGCACAAGTGAAATAAATAATAAATATTTTTAAGCTGTTGCTAATAAAAAAGAAGTTGGAAGATTGTCTTTAAAACAAAAATGTCTTCTAATTAGGAACTTTACATTCCGGGGGGAAAAATACAACATTTTAATAAAACAAAGAAATATATGCCTTTTCAGGTTAGACCAATGCTCCATTAATTAGCCAAAGAGATTGTAAGCTCTCAAGAGCAGGGCCCTTCTGTATTAAACTGTGTTGTAACTGTATTGTCCTTCGTTTTGTAAGGCGCTGAGCAAACTGTTGGCGCTATATAAATTCTGAATAATAATAATATGGGGTGGGGGGGGGGGGGAGTTGGGCTAGAAACTAAGCACTGAGAAGGAAAACATTCCTTTTGATTCTGTCTGAAGTCAGGAAAATATTGCCATTATTAATTTCAATTATTTATTTCAGGGATGGCAAAGAGCATCCCCAACATACCTTTAGGTCTAGGGCAGTGATGGCAAACCTTGGCACCCCAGATGGCGAACCTTGGCACCCCAGATGGCGAACCTTGGCACCCCAGATGTTTTGGAACTACATTTCCCATGATGCTCATCTACACTGCAGAGTGCATGAGCATCATGGGAAATGTGGTTCCAAAACATCTGGGGTGCCAAGGTTCGCCATCACTGATCTTGGGTGTCAAACTCAATTTAATAGTCAGGAAAATACTGCCATTATCTATTTCAATTATTTATTTCAGGGATTGCGAAGAGCATCCCCAACATACATTTAGGTCTGGGGTAGTGATGGCGAACCTTGTCACCCCAGATGGCGAACCTTGGCACCCCAGATGTTTTGGAACTACAGTTCCCTTGATGCTCAACTACACTGCAGAGAGCATGAGCATCATGGGAAATGTGGTTCCAAAACATCTGGGGTGCCAAGGTTCACGATCACTGATCTTGGGTGTCAAACTCCATTTCATTGTCAGGAAAATATTGCCATTATTTATTTCCATTATTTATTTCAGGGATTGCGAAGAGCATCCCCAACACACCTTTAGGTCTGGGGCAGTGATGGCGAACCTTGTCACCCCAGATGGCAAACCTTGGCACCCCAGATGGCGAACCTTGGCACCCCAGATGTTTTGGAACTACATTTCCCATGATGCTCATCTACACTGCAGAGTGCATGAGCATCATGGGAAATGTGGTTCCAAAACATCTGGGGTGCCAAGGTTCGCCATCACTGATCTTGGGTGTCAAACTCAATTTAATAGTCAGGAAAATACTGCCATTATCTATTTCAATTATTTATTTCAGGGATTGCGAAGAGCATCCCCAACATACATTTAGGTCTGGGGTAGTGATGGCGAACCTTGTCACCCCAGATGGCGAACCTTGGCACCCCAGATGTTTTGGAACTACAGTTCCCTTGATGCTCAACTACACTGCAGAGAGCATGAGCATCATGGGAAATGTGGTTCCAAAACATCTGGGGTGCCAAGGTTCACGATCACTGATCTTGGGTGTCAAACTCCATTTCATTGTCAGGAAAATATTGCCATTATTTATTTCCATTATTTATTTCAGGGATTGCGAAGAGCATCCCCAACATACCTTTAGGTCTGGGGCAGTGATGGCGAACCTTGGCACCCCAGATGTTTTGGAACTACAGTCCCATGATGCTCATCTACTCTGCAGAGTGCATGAGCACCATGGGAAATGTGGTCCCAAAACATCTGGGGTTCCAAGGTTCGCCATCACTGATCTTGGGTGTCAAACTCCATTTCATTGCCAGGAAAATACTGCCATTATTTATTTCCATTATTTATTTCAGGGATTGCGAAGAGCATCCCCAACATACCTTTAGGTCTGGGGCAGTGATGGTGAACCTTGTCACCCCAGATGGCAAACCTTGGCACCCCATATGTTTTGGAACTACAGTTCTCATGATGCTCAACTACACTGCAGAGTGCATGAGCACCATGGGAAATGTGGTTCCAAAACATCTGAGGTGCCAAGGTTCGCCATCACTGATCTTGGGTGTCAAACTCAATTTCATTGTGGGTCGCATCAGCATTATGGTTGGCCTCAAAGGGCTGGTTGTATCTGTAAGACTAGAAGTCCAGAGAACCCCACCCCCTTTACATCAGATGTCAAAAGCTGGGGGGTGAAGCTGGGGAGCAGAAAGTTCAGGGTCTAGAGGAGGACCCGGGGAGGGCTGGAGTCAACTGCCAGAGTCAGTTTAATGCTGGGATCGGGGAAGGCAATGACGAGGGGGTGCTGTGGCTGCAGCGGCTGCAAAGAGAGGTGCAGGATTTGTATGAGGAGTTCTGTCCTCCTCTCTGCTGCTGACTGCTGAGCCAAGGTGGGGGGCAGAGATGAGGGGGGTGCCACAGCTGCAGGGGAGGGCCACATGAAATGGCCTGGAAGGCTAGATTCAGCCCGCGGCCCTTGCATTTGACAAATGTGCTTTAGGTGCAAAAAAGCTTCTACTAATATTATTGATCTGTAAAAGCTAAACATTTTTCAGTGAACATTTGCCTCTCTTTTGTGTGTATTGCAATGAATACCGGCTTTCTATTTTACATTTCATTTCTGCCTTACAAAATGACACCACATCTAAAGGGTTGGTTGGGATTCCACATTGGCCATGCACTTTTTTGTAAGAGAGAAGTAAACTTGGAGAGTCAGCTGCTGTTATTGCAAAAGTTATCTTTCCTTACAACACCCACCCACCAAGTACAAATGGCTAAAAAAAGCTATTGCAAAAGAACATGTTTATAACATTTTTAGGCATTTTTTATTTTTATTTAAAAAGGCCCAAATATTTAATTTGGCCTGCCTTTCAATGGTTCTAGGAGGCATAGATGACATCTTTATGCTGCCCAGAGGAGCTGGATGCTCAAAATCCCATGAGAATGAGATCCTGAGATCTTTTTCAAGGGATTTCAAATGCTAACTTCACCAAAGCCTGTCAAATGCATTGGAATTAGGTCAAGGTGGGTTTTTTTTTTTCATAAACCTTACTCTTCAATGGCTTTTTTGAGCCATTTGTAGTTAGAGGTGGCTTGTTGTTTATATGAAATGGTATTGGGGGGTTATTTTTGTATTCAGGTTTGATGCTTGGTATTTAAAAGTGTCATTGGTCATGATTTAAAATAAGTGAATGGCCAATGTCGGTATTGTACTCCATAAAACATCATATTTATAGAATCTTACTACTGCGGGAGAGTGTGATTATAATTCACTTTATCACTTTAGAACCACCGATAGTTGACAAAGACTAACATAATAAAGTGATAAAGTGCAATCAAGCAGGTTGTGGTGTTTGTTTTATTCCAGCTTGATGGCTCCAGGAACCCTGTTCATATTATTTAGACTTTGCAGGGATATGCAAACTGTGGCCCTCCAGGTGTTGCAAAACTACAAGTCCCATCATGCTTTTTCCTCTGGGTGTCATGCTTGTGGCTGTCAGTCTTGCTATGCCTCATGGGACTTGTAGTCCTGCAACATCTGCAGGGCCACAGTTTGCATATCCCTTGGTGTAAAGGATGGATTTTGTAACCCCTAAAGGGAACCTTGATTTTTCCTATTCAGGATGATGTAGAAGGTTTACTTTATAACGTCCCCATTTGCTTTTAATATTTGCCTTCTCCACTCTTTGTTATAGCCCTTTGTGCTGAATATTCTGGTTGGAAATCCCAACACCTCCATATTTGATTGGTGCCAAAGGCACAGATTCATTACCTTTCTCATTCAAAGTATTTTACTAATATTATTATTATTATGAACATACAATATATATGTAACAGAGGTGTAAAAAAGGGACACAACAAATTGTAAAGAAGATTGAGTCCAAAAATAGAATGGCTAAGTGGGACCATGGTTATAAAGAATCAACAGGCAAGAGAGTAAACTTGATAGGTATAACAAATAATGATAAGATGGAAGCCAAAGGGATTACAATAGTAGAAACTGATTAATTGCCTTTTAGACATGAACACTCCTATGATTTGACCCCAAGCTCTGTGTCCACTTATTGAATAGTCATTCACTGCTCGAGATGTTTTCCACAATTGTGTATGGCCTAAGACACAGATAAATGGTGCTGTGTCTGGATGAAAACCTAATTGTCTTTGTCATTTTATTTGACAAAAAGTGTCAACATTTTACTAAAGTGTACTGGAGAAAAGCTGAACTCAAAATGAATAAGCTGTATGCTAATCTCAAGCTGTTTATTGCTGTCCTCAGTGTGGTTCAATTCCAATTTACTTCCCTCTCTTCCTTGTGTTACAATGTATCACTGTTGTCTAGTAGGGTATAAAACCAATGCCTTACATAGGAGAGCTCTGTACATATCTCTATCCATATTGTCTGCCTTTAGCTAACTATTAAGATAGGAGAGCTGTACTGAAAGTAATACAAAAGTGAGCATAATATTTTCATTGCAGTGGCGGCTGATGCATTGGGGGCCGCCCCCTCTATCCATTGTTCTGGCCCCCTAATCTACATGCAGGGTGCCGGACACATAGAGTTCAATGGGGCTTTTTTTTTTTTTAGCATGTGATTAGAGCCAGAGGCTCTAATAGGCTAAAAAAAAGGGTGGGCTTGGGGCGCAGAGCACTGCTCCCCGAGCCCACCCAGTTGTGTGACAATAGCGAATGAATATTCGCTATTGTCACACGGATCCTCCTCCTGGCCAATCAGAAATTGGGTCCTGAGACCTGTTTCATGATTGGCCAAAAGGAGAAGCCATCCCATTAGCCATGGAGCAGGAGGGAGGAGACGCAGAGGGGGAAGAAGCCGAAGCCGCCGCCGCTTGCTGCTGCTGCCTGCCCTTCCTCCACATATCCAGGCAGGGTGAGTGAGTCGGCAAGGGGGGGTGGGCATTGTGTGTGGCCTGGTGTGGTCTGGGGGGGGGTGGTATGGTGCGGTCCGTCAGCCGCCCCCCCCAGCCCATGGAGCACCAGCCGCCACTGATAGGTTGTTCAAATTTCACATGTTGGTAGTGTAATTCTTCCTCTATAGTAACCCTTCTTCTTCTTTATTGCAGGTAAATGATGGATTCCAAGCAGAAGCAATGTGCCGCCACTGAGTTCTTGGCTGTCTGACCACCACAGAAGGCTACAAATGGTTTATGGAGATGACACCATTGACACGAGTCACCAATGGCAAGACATTGCTCTTGTCATTGATGTCATCTCCATAAATATCCTGTTGCCTTCTGTGGAATTCGGATAGCCTGCACCCCCTCCTTTATCAAGAACTCAGTGATGGCACATTGCTTCAGCTTGGAATCCATTATTTACCTTCAATAAAAAAGAAGAGATACTATAAAGGAAGAGTTACTCTACCAACGTGTGAAATTTGAATGATGTAAGGTAATAAAAGTGTTATGCCCACAGTTGCGTTACTTTCAGTACATCCCTCTTATATTCTGCCTACATAACCCCTTTTAGCTGTAGCTTATTGACAGCGCTGCTAGTTTTGGAACAAGAGTTTTGGCTGTACAGTTCTGTTGATCCATTGACTAGGGCACTCGCGAAGAAAACATTTATTTACTATTTATTTTTCTAGTGTAATGGGTCTAAATATCTTTGCTATTCGAAAGATGTACTTGACATGAACATTATATGTGACAATGACAGTATTAATATTATTATTGTAAATTATAAATTGCACTTTTGTTTATTTATCTATATGCCCTCCATGAAAGAAAATGATTCATGAATAATTTGTGTGAATCTATACAAGCACACAAATATCCAATCTGATCCATTCAAACTGCTGGTGTAACAAACTGTTTCCCGCCAAAGATTTACTGGCGAAGGCTTCAGAGTAATGGGTTAATGCATAATTAATCAAGGGCACTGAATGAAATTCACGGCTGGGAAAAAAAAATTTACAGCAGTTTTGATTACCTTGCCAAGTGCTGAGATTACACGCCTGATGCATTAAATAAACTTAAATAAATGTACTTCTGCAGTGTTGCTGGGTAGGATACTGCTGGATTGGGGGACCAATAAATAAGATATTTTATGCAGATCTTTTTTTATGCAAAGCAGTATTGGGGAACAATGGAGGCTAATTTTAACGTGTAGAATTTCTTTGGCGCAGTGGTTTCTAAACCAAAACATGCAATGGTGCCAATAGTTAATAGGGTTCAGAAAGGGTAAGGTTGGCACTGTGGCCTCTTCTATTATCGAAAGTAATGCAACAGTGGGCATAGCTTTTTTTAATTTACATAGGCCATTCAAATTTCACATGTTGGTAGAGTAAATCCTCCTCTATAGTAACTCTTTTTCTTTCATTGCAGGTAAGTAATGGATTTCAAGCAGCAGCAATGTGGTGTCATTGAGTTCATGATGAAGGGAAGGGTGCAGCCTGTCTGACTTCCAAAGAAGACTACAGAATGTTTATGGAGATGACACCATTGACTAGAGCAGTGTCTTTTCATTGGTGACTCTTGTCAATGATGTCATCTCCATAAACAATCTGTAGCCTTCTGCGGATGTAGGACAGCCTGCACCCGTCCTTCATCAAGAACTTAATGACAGCACATTGCTTCTTGAAGGAAGAAAATGGTTGCACACCGCCACGGAATCCAATGAAGAAAAGTTATTTTATCAACATACAGTAACTGGTACAAAGTACAGCAGGGTAGGACTGTAGATTCATTTTACACGACTGCTACGTGCTTGTTCACTACCAGGTAGGAAACAGGCACGTAGCAGTCATGTGAAACGCGTCTACTGTCCTACCCTGCTGTACCTTATACCGCTTATATTAATAAAGGAACTTTTCTTCATTGGATTCCGTGGTGGTGTGCAACCATTTTCTTCCTTCATGCTGCTCCTGGTGGCGAGCCGAGGTTCAGCACCCACCTTGGATCGTGGACTTTGATTAGCCTGAGCGGTGTAATCTCTCTTTATAGCACGTTGCTTCTGCTTGGAATCCATTATTTACCTGCAATGAAAAAGAAGAAGAGTCACTATAGAGGAAGAGTTACTTTACCCACATATGAAATATGAGCAATCTATGTAGGTTAATAAAAAAGTTATGCTCACTTTTGCATTACTTTTTGTTACAGCCCTTGTACTTACTGTACTTACGTGAAAGCCTAAGTAGGCAATGCCCAGCCACAATTTTTGTTTTTTAGTTTTGGATAGAGTATAAAAAGTTTAGAGCCTCTGTCAACTTTTTTTTATTGTTGAGAAAAGAGAAGAGATGTAGAACACTGGATATATTGATTCTGGTGGGGGGGGGGGGGACCACGCAGGGCCCCTTTGTTAGGCAACTGATATGCCTGGCGAAGGAGCCCTGCATGGCTCCCAAACATTGCTGTATATTTATCATGTGACCACGAATGATGCTTTGGACCCTTTCGAGGAATCCTTGGTGTGCTGATGACATTTTCTTCAAACGACACAACACTTCAGAATAATGGGATTCTGCATCTTAAACATTGTCCCGCTTCAGGAATCATGTGACAAAACTCCTAGGTGTGAATGGGAGCTTAGGTTTATGTTTATGCCTGTGGCCTGAATAAAAAGATTTCCTGAGTTCTTCTTTGTTCCTGTTCTGGTGACAACTTGTATGTCAGATGGGACAAGAAGCTTGTGAACAAGAAATCTTACTAATATGATAACAGGAGAAAGGACACAGTTGTCTTTCTGCTATCAGAAGTTTAAAATTTAGGCCAACACATTTAGAGGACATCTAATGTCTATAACTAAAGTCACCAAATCCTTCTTCTACTCTTGTAGATTACTCTAAAGGAGAAGTGAGGCCAAAGCTATTTTGGCCATACTTCTCCTGTGGGTCACAGGAGTACACTTCGTTCTGCACTCCTGTGACCCATTTTCAGCCGACAGCGGGCTAACATTGGAATTTGGACATCACTCAGTGGGTCCATGCTCTGTATCAATCCCAACTTTAATGGCGGGATCCACCCAGATGCCTGGACCAGCAGCTGGCTCAGCCTCTCAACGCTGAGAGTCTGAGCCAGTCGCTCCCACCCCCTGCACAGTCTGTAGCTCCAGTAAATGCTGGAGGGGCAGAACAAAGAGCAAGTGACTGACAGTCAATGGCTCTCTGCTCACTGAAGAATAAGAACTAAGCAATTAACAGTTTTTGATTGCTCGGTTCTCAGACTTATGCCCCGTACACACGCGTCGATAGTTGGCCGTGAATTTTTGGCCAACGTCCGATCGGCCGTTTTTCGGCTTGTTAGTATGATGCTTCCGACAACCGACTCCGACTTTTCGGCCGAAAAAAATCTGGTGTGCAGGCTATAAAATTTTTGTTGGCCGTCACCACAATGGCCGATTTTCCGTCAGTCAGTACAGATTTCGGCAGACAAAAATCTGATGAGCAAGACTGGGCGTGCTCAGAGATGAAAAAACACACGGAAAGTAAACCAGCACATGACATCACTTCTGAAGTAGATTTTTGTTGGCCGAGAAAATTCGTGTGCAGTCTAGAGCACATTTCAACCAACACAACAACACTGGACAAAAGTCGGCCGATAATCGTTGCGTGTGTACGAGGCATTAGAGACAGCAGAGGACAGATGCAAGTATGTGCATATCCTTTATTCAATTTCCGTACTTCTCTTTTAAATATTCAATTTTTTGGATTTTCCCTTCCTCTTCCACATCTTTTGTTTCAATGATTTTTATTGAAAGTTTTGTAGAAAAGAACATCATAGGTACAAAAATAAAACTGTAAACATAGGCATATCAGTCCCAATTGTCCCGCTGCAATCATGGAATAAAAAAGTAGAGAAAGACAAGCAGTAGAGGCAGTTACGGTGCACTGTCGCCCGGGAAGAGTGAAAAGTCATTAAACAGCATAACATTAAACAGCATAACATTAATCAAGAACAAGTGTTGGTTGATACAAGCAACAGATTATAACGCGCATTTAGGCCCATACACACATACCGATCGTCGGCATACAAACGTCGGCGGACGAAAGATCTGCCGATTGTACGCTTGTTAGTATGGTGCCTCCGACAGCCGTCAGCGCACATTCTGCCGACAAGAGTCTGTCTTGCAAGCATTAAAATTTTTGTATGCCGACACCAGAGCGGCCGATTGTTCGCCAGTCAGTACAGAATTCGGACGACAGACCGCAGATTTGCAAGACTGGGCATGCTCAGAAAAGAAAAAACACAGGGAAAGTTAACCATTACATGACATCACTTCTGTAGTCGGCGGACAAAATTCTTGTGCTGTCTTTGCACTTTTCAACAGACACCGACAGCCCAGGGACAAAAGACGGCCGATCAGTACGTGTGTACGGGCCTTTAGGGGCGAGAAATGAGGGAAGTAATAAGAAACCTCAATATCAGCCACCTATTTAGCCTATCGCCATGTCTCTTCCACATCTTAAAATATCAAAGAAGGACATTTATTCTGCATCCTCAATCTTCCCCCTACTACTTGGGAAAAGCCACAGCTAGTCTGCCTTACTCCTTTTGGGTCTAAATATAGTAACTGCCAAAAAAAAAATTGGGATGGGAGATATTTGCATTGGCCTCAAGCCATAAAACTGCCAAAGTTTAGAAGAAAAAAAAAAAAGGCATCTAGCTACAGTTATATATAGTCTGGCAAAACACATTCAAGTATTGTGTCAAGGCAAACCTAAGCTTGTTGCATGCATTTTTTATACATAACTATGTTTTTCTTTTTTTTTGCCAATACTGAACAGACTGCGTCAGTATTTTTTAAAGATGAAGTATAGAACAAAACTGCTTCAATTCAGCAGGGAAATGCTGCACTTTGAGTTTGATTATGGTGTATCTATAGCATGCTGAAATGCATTGTTTATGTCAAGGATCAGTTATTTGCAGTCGTATGAATGTCCTGCCATAGGCAGTGTCTTTTTTTATTTTTTTTGAACATTTATTGACATTGTTTGATGTACTTATATAATTGCTAACTCGAACTGACAGAACTCTTTCGAATAAAAGGTAGATAAAATTCACTATGGAACTAAGGACCAAATTCTGAAAAAAAACATTGCTGTATGACTATAGATGCCATTATATTTAGTGATGATTTGGGTTGTGGATAACTGCCCCTTGCATGGGGTTACTATTTTTATAAATGGATGAAATGGGAAATATATTTGTACGATGACCACAACTGCCAGTATTAGTAGTTTGTGAACAAACATCTACTAACTTTGACTTGTACACTGTCCATCTCCTTCTGGCCAAAGTATTTCCAGGTCTGTTCCTGGATAAAATGTCCTCTACTTATTTTATTAATCCAGTAGATTCTGCTGTCAGAAGGGCTGGTCTTTGGATCCCCAGAAAAACCCTACTGGTCTGCAATCTAAGCTGGCAAACATTTAGGGGGATGGTAGAAAGCTTCACAATCTTTTGTACAATAAAAAATATAGAAAGAATTAGGAGCTAACATGAGCGTGCCATCATCCTGAAACTATTACAAAGAAAGAAAAAACCCAATTGGACTAACCTTATGGGTCAGAAAATCAACTTTTAAGGCACGATGGATAGACTTAGATGTCGAAAATTGTATAAAATATCACATTTATTAAATTCCATTAAAAACATAACAGAATAAAAAAAACACAACAAAACACACTACACATAAGGAAAAAACTCCCCCCAAAGGGGGTTGAGGTTAATCCTATGTGTAAGAACATATAAATTGTTACATATAAATTCAAGATATACACAAATAGCATCAATACGAGAGAATACGTCTGTGTAGACGGTCGACACATTTCGCAAATTGCTTCGTCAGGACCGTTTACACACAGAAAAATTCTCTTCCAAATGGCGCATAAGAGGTAAACTGGCTTTGGGCAGACACAGGGAGCAAAGGTGAAGGGCCATAAGGATCCGTAAAAAGATTTATTAACTTGAATATCAAGGGTATACTAATCCCATAAAGGGACCAAAACCCAAGGAAGCGAGGTATTGAGGTACCCTTGATATTCAAGCTAATAAATCTTTTTACGGACACTTTTGGTTCTTCACCTTTGCTCCCTGTGTCCGCCTAAAGCCAGTTTACCTCTTATGTGCCATTTGGAAGAGAATTTTTCTGTCTGTAAACGGTCCTGAGGAAGCAATCTGCGTAACGCGTTGGCCGTCTACACAGACGTATTCTCTCGTATTGACGCTATTTGTGCATATCTTGAATTTATGTGTAACAATTTATATGTTCTTACACGTAGGATTAACCTCAACCCCCTTTGGGTTGAGTTTTTTCCTTATGTGTAGTGTGTTTTGTTGTGTTTTTTTTTTATTCTGTTATGTTTTTAATGGAATTTAATAAATGTGATATTTTATACAATTTTTGACATCTAAGTCTATCCACTGTGCCTTAAAAGTCAATTTTTGACCCATAAGGTTAGTCAAATTGGGTTTTTTCTTTCTTTTGTATAATAAGAGAATTTTAAACAAAATGTATTAGGTCTCTGGGATGGGTTTGTCAGGACAGTAGAATTGGCCTGTGGGAACATAGTAATGAAATATGGCCTTTGGCCTACTTCTAGCTCCGTACGGTGCAGCTTCATCGGGATCCCACAATGGGTGTCTGTAGATGTTTATACTTTCTCCACTGGTTTCTCTTAATTCAGGGGAGCAACATCTCCAACTTTAGCATTCTCTCATGGAGAACAAGTCGAGCAACCATACCTAATTTCCATACCTAATTTCCTAATTTAATACCTAATACATACCTAATTTCCATTAATTTCCTTCATTTGTTCATGCATTTAATGCATATTTCATTGTAAAATAATGTTTCACAGACATACATACTGGGTTTAAAGGAATCTACGGTCCCTACTCTCTTTATTGTGCTGTATATTATATAGTTCATATCAAGCCACACGGCACACTGTGCTGAACACTGTACTGCACTACACTCTGTACATTGTGCTATAGATTTCTTATGACACATTTATACTCTGTGTACTGCGTTATATACTGTACACTATATTGATCATTGCGGCACTCTTTTTCACTATGCTGTACACTATGTTGCACAAAACTCCACTCTATACACTGTAGATTATTTACAGCACACCACTCCAAACTGTACACTGTGCTGTATATTATACAGCACACTACTCCATGCTACTCTGCAAACAGTGCTGTACAATTTTACTGAATAATGGTCCACTTTGTACATTGTACTGTATGTTCCTTGCTGCGCATCAGAGGTGTAACCACCAGAGGTGTAACTAGAACCATTAGTGCCCTGGTGAAAGAAACCATGAAGGGCCCCCCTCCGACCCCCATCCTGGTGCCCTTGCCACTGGTCCTGGGTCCCTTCCCACTGGTCCCTTACCTCTGGTCCCAGGTTCCTTTCCATTGGTCCCGGGGCCCTTCCCTCCAAGCCTGGAGCCCTTCCCACTGATCCCGAGGCCATTTACTCCCATTGCAGGGTCCTTTATTATGGTCCTGTAACAGGATATTTTTACATGTTCTGCAGTGGACCCCCTTCCTTCCATCTTGGACCCCCCTCGCAGTGTAGGAAGACTAGGGCCCAGTTGCAAGTGTGACCTTTGTGACCCTGGTAGTTCCACCACTGCTCCACTTTGTAAACTATACTGTACATTAAGCTGAACACCACTCCACTCTTTAAAATGTGCTGTACATTTTACTGCATGCCACTCCAATCTGCATACTGTGCTGTATATTATACTGCACACCACTCTACTCTATGCTGTACATTATGCTGATCACTACTCTACTCTGTATACTGTACATTATACTGCTCACAACTCTTGCATACTTTGCTGTACTGGGCATTACACTCTACTCTATGCTGCCCGTTCTATATCTCACACAGGTCCACACTATACCCTCATTCATTGTATACTCCCCAATGTATAATATACAGTATATCCTGCCACTCTCTGTTGTCCCCCCTCATACTCATCATACAGCAGATTGCATCAATTGCCATGGACCCTTCTGTCTCCAAACACGAACACCTTTGCTAGTCTAGAACAGAAAAACACAGCATTGTCTTCTAAAAACAGAACATATTTGCTGTTTATATTAGAAATTTAATGGCATGACATTACACAGGTACAGCTTACAGAGGGATAGATTTGAAATAGCTTTTTTGGGTTCATTGAAAACCTGCCTCAAAGTGCCGCTTTTTGGGTGCTCAAATGGAATAGCTAAAAAGCTTGTGGTGAGGTGGACCAAAAGAAACCAAAAAGTTCCCCATTTAATGAACTGTGAAGTTTAAATACCATCCCATCTAATACAGATCTCAAAGTAAAAGGGTTTATTTTTCATTTTATGATAAAGAGGGCCGTGGAATTTTTTTTCCAATACCTATCTGTTGGCCAGCTGTACGGCAAAGATACAGACATTCATTTTTTCAGTAAATTTTTGAAAGCCTCTCGATTCAGAGATTATTGGCAAATTTAATAAAGTGGTACAAAAACAAAGTTGATATGCAAATTTTAGTAACCCATCACAACCCAGTTTTATTTTCCTGGTGTCAGTTCAATGAAAGATGGATTCCTTTGGGTTTCTATGCACATTTCACAACTGACATAGTTACAGTTACTACACTATCTTCATTAAGCTGTCTCAAGTTTGCTTCATGAGTGAATATTATTTTCCCTATCGTTCATTGAGGGACACATTATCATTCATTAGAAGTGTGGGTTTCTATTGTCCTTTTCAGGAGGAGGGCACTAGGTGGAAAAAAAAAAAAAAAACAACTAAGGGGCCAGTACCACCTAGTGGTTTAATCCCACCTCTGCTAGGAAGATCACTTTTTTTCCTAGTGTCAATATAGGATGGGTGTCTCTCACCAAGCTCCTTGGTTTGAGACTTTTTCTCTTGAGTTTTTGTAGCTTTTAGTAGTTCTCTGTTGTTTTTTTCTGCCCACCCCTTATTGGTACATCTTGTGGATGTCCCACATGTCTAATAAATGAAGCAATGTCCCTCAGAACACAATAGAAAAGATAGAATTTCTGTACTCACCAAGTTTTTTTTTTCTCTGAACTCATAGGGGAATACAGCTTCTGCCCCTCTGGTTTTTGTTCAGCCTGCTGCCTTCAATGGAAGTTTTGGTTCTCTTTGTATATCTTGCTACTAACTGAGCCCCTAGATCAGACTTTCTCAACCAGGGTTCAGTGGGACCCTAGGGTTCCTCCAGGGGCTTCTAGGGGTTCCTGGAGCAATGAGCAATTTCTGCCTCTCATATAAGTAAACACTGGCATTAATAATGTTTTTAACCATCTGCAGGAGAATAGTCTTTCCAATGACCAATTCATGGGAGGTCAATAGGAAAATGTCCCTTACATTGGTGATCAGCAGGAAGAATGTTGCCTTGTGGTGGTGGTCAGAATTCCGCCCTTACAGACAGCTAAAGATCATTGGCATCCTACTGCTGGCTTTGAAAAATGGTGTTGGTCCTCAAACTATCCAGGCACCATAAAATGGGAGGGCAATCAACCACAGTTCAAGGAACACCTAGTAACTTCTGGAGGAAACCTGGTTGATAATTGTTGCTATAGAGCAAGTGTTTCTCAACCAGGGTTCCACGGAACCCTGGGATTCCTCCAGAGGTTGCTAGGGGTTCCTGGAGCAAAGAGCAACTTCTGCCTCTCATATAAGTAACCACCAATTATCTTTTTAACCACTTAAGCCCCGGAAGATTTTACCCCCTTCCTGACCAGGGGGTATTTTGCGATTCGGCACTGCGTGATTTTAACGGACAATTGCGCGGTCGTGCGACGCTGTACCCAAATAAAATTGACGTCCTTTTTTTTCCACAAACAGTGCTTTCTTTTGGTGGTATTTGATCACCTGTGCGATTTTTTTATCATGCGCTATAAACAAAAAAAGAGCGACAATTTTGCAAAAATAACAATATTTTCACATTTTTTTTATATGAAATTCCCTAAAAAAATTAAAAAATCAAAATTTTTAATATTTTCGGACAATTTGTTTTATGCTACATATGTTTGGTAAAAAAAAAAATCGCAAAAAGCGTATTTTGATTGGTTTGCGCAAAAGTTATCGCGTTTACTAACAAAGGGAAAGATTTTTGTCATTTTTGTTGTTTTTTTTTCTTTAACGCGTAATGGCGGCGATCTGCGATTTTTTTTGCGGGACTGCGACATTAGGGCGGACAGATCGGACCCTTGACTGACATTTTTGACACTTTTGGGGTTACCAGTGACATTTCTACAATAATCAGTGCTATACATATACACTGTTACTGTAAAATGACACTGGTAGTGAAGGGGTTAACTTTTTTTGAGAGGGAGGGGTGGTGTGTGTCCCTAGGGGCGTGATTCTAACTGTGATTGGCTGTGGCTTGAGCTGTAGGAACAGTGATCAACGGTCCTACATAGTAGAACCGTATGATCACTGTTTCTACACAGTGGAGAATGACAGGCGGCTTGTTTACATTAGCCGCCTGCTTTTCTCCCTCTCCACCGACGATCGCCGAGTGACTGGCAGACATCGGGTCCGCCGGTCACACGCGCGGGGGGGGGTACGTGACCGCGCGGGAGCGCGCCTCCGGCTGCGCGCATTCGCTCCCCAGAGCCTCAGAGGCTAGTGACGTACCCATACGTCACTTTGCCTGTGAGGGGCTGACCGCCGCAGTATATCTACTTGCGGCGGTCGGCCAGTGGTTAAGCTATCTTTAAGGGTAGAGTCTTCCCAATGACCACAAATGTAGAAGCATTCTTCCTACCATCATACTAATGTATTGTGAGTTGTAGATATAGTGATTATTAGCAGGGGTTGCGTGAAAACCAAAAGTTACTGTAAGGGTTCCTAAGTGTTAAAAAGGTTAAGAGAGGCTACTCTAGATGGTGAAGACCCCTTGGGTTTTTTTGTTGGACCGATCATCTCTCCTCTGCAGGTGGCCTTATAAATTTTTAATTAATCAGTCTTTGTCCCTCAATGAAAAATGTTATGGTGAGTAGAAAAATTCTATCATCCTGGATGATAATTGTAAATAAACACCTCTCCAAAAAACAAGTTCTGAGCACAAATCAACAATTTGCCGAGGAGTAAACTTAATTTTTAGTGAATCTCTACCTATCTGCCGTTTGTCACAGGTGTTGCCTACATTTGTGGGATCAAATGTGACTTGTTTCTGCTTAATGATCTGCACTGTACTGATTCAAAGGAAAATTTGACAGCGAAATGCCTTAATCACTGTAGCTTTAGTCAATGCAATTTATGAAACTCTAAAATTATTTGAAAGCATTTCACAATCCCCTTTGAAAGCAGTACATGCTTAAATACTTCTTCACACGGGAACATCAGAAATTCGATTTTTCTGCCTTAATCCAAAGATCTATATGCGTTCAGTTTATTTTAGAAAATATACAAATATATGAAGAGTATTATAGATTATACCTATTTTGGTGTCTTGCAGCCACTTGCTAAAATGAGACTGTGGATTTTGTTGCCAACGTTGCAAACCCCACATGTAACATTTTGCACTTTTTAAAGTTCTGTAAATGTTTACAAAGCACACGAAACTAAGACAAAGCATTGGGACGAACAAGGTAATCTTTTTACCTATTCTTTGATGTGTTCTTCTACCAGAAATGAAATTCCTCTTGTTGTAATATTACAATTTATAATGTATATCTTAATATGTATGTGCATAATGTTTATGTGTATTTTTTTTTTTAATTTATGCAACATATCAATGCTTTAGAAAACAGTTGTCTTTTGTCACAATTGTATATGTAATTGATAACAAACATGATGCAGAAAAAGAGCACTAGTTACATTGGAAGTGGGTAACTCAATATGTTTATTAACTGTGCTGGTGTGGTGTCTCTTCAGCGGCTTAACTGCAAATTTCGTATTTATTAAAAAAAAAGGTACGCAATAGGTCAATACCTTTATAAGTAGAGGGTGTTGTGGTATTCATTTTAGGACATTTGTTCTCTACAGTCTAGTTCAATGCTACCCAAAACGAATAGATAAAGATTTTATGGCCACTGGAAAGCCAAATCACAAGATGGTTTCTTGCCTTATCTCTCATAGGCTGTAGTGGTGGGATAACCCCACAAGATCACCTTGTTCCATCCAAATACTGGTCAAGTGGCACCAGTGGCGTCGGCAGGGGGGGCTGACAGGGGCTATAGCCAGTGCTGTATTTTGGCCTAGGCCTACAAGGCCCAGGCCTAGGGCAGCACTTTGCAGGGGGGCAGCAAATAAGCCGCCCCCCCCTCCACCTGAGACTCTATTGGCCATTGATTGCTAGAGCTGCCTCTCTCACCCCCCTCTCTCTCTTACTCACCGCCTCTCTCTCATCCCTCTCTCTCTCACCCCCCTCGCTCTCTCACTCTCATCCCCCCTCTCCCTCTCTCACCCACCCCTCTCTCTCATCCCCCTCTCAGCCTCTTATCCCCTCTTTCTCTCTCTCATCCCCCTCTCTCTCTCACCCCCCTCTCTCTCTCTCATCCCCCCTCCCTCTCTCTCTCATCCCCCCTCCCTCTCTCTCTCATCCCCCTCCCTCTCTCTCATCCCCCTCCCTCTCTCTCACCCTCCCTTCTCTCTCCCTTCACCTCTCACCCCCCCCCTCTCCTGAGATCTCAGGGGTTCATGCTGGGACTCGTAGTTCTTCAATTTTGGAGGGAGTCACATCCATTAAAAAGGAAAGAGTGGGGCAGATTTACTTAGGAGGGGGAGGGGGGGCGCCAGATTTTAGTCTTGCCTAGGGCAGCACAAAACCAAAATACACCACTGGCTATAGCCCAGAGTGTTCCTCCGAAAAGCCGGGTCTCCTTTTCATGGTAAATAACTATTAGCCCCGTGGCACTTTCCCTCAACGGGGTCTTAAAGAATTCAAAATTATTAAGGAAGCCACTTTATTATGCCTTTGTAGTAGGGCGAAGGTAAAATTTACTACAAGAAAATCTCAACACGGCACCAAATTCTCGAGAGAACATTGTATTAGCTTCACCAGTTCCTAAACAGAATTTAAATATTAGTATTGGGTTGATTGTAACTTCACCTTTTTTGGTGTTAGGCATTGTTTGGGCAGTGAAATCAAGTTACATAAAAATAAGGAAGTTATAATTAATGATACCAAGCTTAAATGGCAGATATTAAAAAACACGAGCCAAGGCAATCTTTAAACAAGAATTCTGGGTATAGATATATTTAAACAGTTACATTGGCCCAGCATATACCAATGTAACTATGCATATACCATACCTGTGGGATCCTTGTATAAGATGGAAATCACTGTAGTAGACACCGCTACTCCAGTGATGGCCACTAGTTTCTGGGTCCCTGCTAAATTGTGAACACAGGACTTTGTCCACTGGACATGGGCACCATTCAGAGTATGCTTTGCATTTTCTCAATAAATGCAAAGCATACTCTGATTGGACGGGGTGGAGAATGTGACATCACCACCCTGCCTCTGCACTTTGGTCATTTAGGGAACGCTTTGCATTTATTGAGAGAATGCAAAGGTATGTTCGAATGGCGCCCAATGCGGAGTGGTCAAATTTCTGTGTTCAGTGAGCAGCTCAATAGCAGCTTGGCATGGGACCCATAAGCTAGTGGAAATCACGGGAATAGCAGTGTCTACTACAGTGATTTCCGGCTTCTAGAAGGATCCCACAGGCATGGTATATACATAGCTACATTGGTCCAATCGGGATTAATGTACCTATGTAAAAATATCCATAACTGCAATTCTTCTTTAAGCAAAGAAAGTTTAAATAAAAATAGAAGAAAAATTTGTAGGAGTGGGAGAGATCAAGAGGCAATCAAAATGAAAATGAATTGTAGAATTATAGCTGTATATCTGCAGGGTGAGATCATTTAAGGCACTGCTACCTCTGACTGCTAGTCTCACCAGATTTAAAGTGGGATCTGGCAATTTCAGTAGTGTACTGCTCACTGTTCTCCTTGCTAGAGAGGAAGCTACACCTGAGGACATGCAGTGCAAGGATCTCCCTGCTTTATCCATTCTGTAGATTTGTTCTTCCTCTATCCCTCCTGCTGTTTTGACTATTATCCCACCAGTCACCAATGGGGCAGCTTTGACATGAACAAATCCCTGTTCCTCCACCAAGATGGGTGCCTCAACACATAGACACAGTGCAGAATAAGGCAAGTCAGTAATAAGGAAAAGATCAGCTGCAAGGGGACCACAGACAATATTGGTGACTGGTCCTTTTTTTCTTCTGCTTGCCTTTTTGTGCACAGCTTCCACCGTACAGGTCCTCTTTAAGCTTTACATTACAATAGAGAGAGGGAAGAGAAGAGTAGTCACATGGTTAACAGAGGATAACCACTTATAGGAAACCAATGTGGTCCTAACTCATGAAGGGATTTTACAAGCAAAAAACAGGATAAGTTGGAAAATCAACCTGGCATAGATAAGGGGAACAGAAATAAGAAAAGCAGTAATACTGTTGATATAATAATACTGGTATATATATATATATATATATATATATATATATATATATATATTAGTATTTATATATAGTATTTATCTTTTAAATCGTACTAAGGTGGATTTACACTTTCAGTGTTTACTATATGAGAGATCCTGTGTGTGGGGAAATGGTTCTAAAATGAATACAATCCACAAGCAATGCTAGAAAGTTGAGGTAAAGAGATTGAACTGCTTTTGGTATTAGTAGCTCTCTGCTTTCTGCATTTTATCAGTGAATTCTGGCATTGGAGAAGCTTGCAGGTAGACTGTAGTGTAATATCGAACTGCTATAATAGTAGAGGCTGTCCCCGAGCCGGGGCGTCAGAGACATGACATAAAGCTTCGTTGGAGTGCCTCATTGATTGTTTCAGATGTCCTGAAAGTGTGACCTTTGTATGTTTTTTGCTTATTTTATTGTTACAATCAAAAATTAAATACTGCACTTTCAAGGATAATTCCATTGTCTTGTGATTTATTTGATTGTTTTCCTTTAATTCTCACAGAAATAACAGTATGTTGAGATCCTCCCTCTAAGCGCCGGTTCACACTGCAGCGACGCTACTTCGCTACTTCGCGGTGCGAGCAGCGCGCCGCGACCTCGGAGCGGCCGCCACAGACTTCATAACATTGAAGTCTATGGCGGTCGCCTCCGGGTCGCCCCAAAGAAGCTCCGGACCCTTTTTCTAGGTCGGAGCGACTTGTGTCAATCCTATTAGAACGGGTCCGCAGCTCCCCTATCGGAGGTGACCTGCGGCGACCTGTGAGGCGACCAGGTCGCCTCACAGGTCGCCCTAGTGTGAACCGGCACCTAGTCTCGGTTCACACTATGAACTGCATGTGAATTGCACAGTAATGGCACCACACTCCTGTGCAATTCACATTCGATTCAGGGTGATGCAATTTGAGCCCATTTAATTAAAATGGGATCAAATCGCACCTCATCTCACAAAAGAAGTGCACGCCCCTTTTTTTAAACCCCACCGCAACCAGGTTGCATGGTTGTGTTGCACCATGTGATCTGGTGCAGGCAAAGGCACTGTGTTTAGAGTGTTGTTAACTTCGTATTGACACCTAGGGTGGGTGCAGGAGATGCGCACTGATCGTGGCGTTTCCTGCACCGCATTAGAGTGATCCTAGGCTAAAATTCCTCTCCTGCTTAAAGGACAACTTCACTTTTGGGGCCATTCACACCACATTAAGGGGCACTGTACTGCATAGCATAGTGTCACATGTTAGGTGTGGTGACATTCATACCTTCCACCGGATGTGTGTTGCAGGGGCAATTTAAAGGTCCATGCACACTGGGCTCAAAATATAGAGTGTTTTTGTACAGGCATTTAAAAGGGTTTAGCGTTTTTATTCTGCCAGAAAACTCCTCTGAAAAAATGCAAACCAGAAGGGTTTTTTTCTGCTGAGCTTGAAATATGCCTCTAATCGTCCTAATGTGCATGGACACATAGGGTAACATTGAGCTGCTTCTACAGGCAAAACACAAAACTTGTTTTTTAAGCCCAGGGTGCATGGAGCCTTATACAGCAGTGAAGAGAAAACACGATCCTCACCTTGACCTGTATTTTAAATCCAATTTAAAAAAAGCAGCACCTGTCATTTTTGGTGTCAGTGGGGAAAAAAAAAAAGAAGCCACATACTGTTGGTGTCAGTGGGATGAAATAAGCCTCATATTGTTGGTGGCAGTGGGAGATTGTAAGTTGCCCATTGGTGCTGTCAATGTGAGAAATTATCCCCTTATTATTGGTGTCACTGGGACAAAATAAGCGCCATACTGATAGTGCCATTGGAAAAAAATAAGCTCCATTACATTGGTGCCATTGGGATAAAATAAGTCCCATTTTGATGGTGTCAATGGGATAGAATAAGCCTATTAAGAAGGTGTCAGTGGCATAAAATACCGTTAAGCCCGATCATTGATGTCATTGGGATAAAATAAGCTCCATATCATTGCTGTCATCGGGATAAAATAAACCACACATTTTATATATATTACATAGTTACATAGTAGGTGAGGTTGAATAAAGACAATAGTCCATCCAGTTCAACCTGTGTAGGTGTGTGTGGCTGTAATCATCTCACATAGCCCTTAATCTCCTGATCCTTGAGATGTAAGTCTAAGAGTCTTTTGAAAGCCACCATACTACCCGCAGAAACCACCTCTTGTGGTAGAGAATTCCACAACCTTGTAGCCCTAACAGTAAAGAACCCTCCTCGTTGCCTGAGGTTAAAAGTCCTCATGCAATCCCTTCGAATTAATAGTTTTTTCTCTAAGCTGAGATCCCCATTAAGATATTTATAAATTGCTATCATGTCCCCCCTCAGACGTCTCTTCTCCAGGGAGAATAAATCGAGCGATTGCAGCCGCTCTTCATAGTTAAGGTCCTCCAACCCCCTAATCAGTTTAGTTGCCCTTCTCTGGACTCTCTCCAGCTCCAACACATCCCTCCAGAGGATGGCGACCAGAACTGGACAGAATACTCCAGATGCGGTTGGACCAGAGTTTTATAAAGTGGAAGGATTATAGTCTTATCTCTGGAATACATCCATTTCTTTATGCATACCAATAATCTGCTGGCTTTGGCAGCTACCGCTTGACATTGCATGCTGTTGCCTAATCTATCATCAACCAAGACTCCCAGATCTTTCTCCATTTTTGATTCCCCCAAGGGTTCCCCTCCTAACGTGTATTGTGTTTTTATGTTTTTAGTCCCCAAGTGCAAAACCTTACACTTCTCTATATATGAATATATATATATACAGTATATATATATATATATATATATATATATATACTGTATATAAGCCTCATATTCTTGGTGTTAGTAAAATTAAAATAAAATCTAAATCTGGTATCAGTGAGATGAAATAAGCCTTCTCACTGGGATCACTGGGAAAAAAGGCTCATGTCACTGGTGTCATTGGGAAAAAATAAGCCCTATGTCAAATGTGTCATTGGTTGGGATAAAATAAGCCCAATATATTGGTGTCATTGGGATACAATTAGTCCCATATTGATGGTGTCATTGGGATAAAATAAGCACCATATTGATGGTGTATTTGGGATAAAATAAGCCCCATGCCACTGGTGTCAGGGGCATAAAAAATGCCTTGTATCAATGATGTCCATGGGATAAAATAATCCCCATATCATTGGTGTCAATGGGGTACAAAAGCCCCATTAAGATGGTGTAGGTGGGATAAAATAAGTCCTATCATTTATGTCATTTGGATAAAATAAGCCCCATATCATCACTGTCGTTAGGATAAAACAAGCTTTATATCATTGGTATCACTGGAAAAAAACAGGACCCATCATTGGTGTCAATAAGATAAAATAAATCTCATATTCTTAGTGTTATTGAGATGAAAAAAATAAATAAATCCAAATCTGGTGTCAGTGGGATAAAATAAGCCCCATTTTTGGTGTCATTCGGGAAAAAAAAGCCTCATGTCTTTGGAGTCACTGAGATAAAATAATCTTTATATTCTTGGTGTCATTGAGATAAAATAATCCCATAACATTGTTGTAGGTGGAATAAAATAAGTCCCATCACTGATGTAATTGGGTTAAAATAAGGCTCATATCATTGATGTCATTGGGATAAAGTAGCCCCATATCATTGTTGTGGGAGCAAGAATTAGCACTGGTATTCAGTGGTTAGCTACCAAAGCATACTCCAGACAGTCAGTTCTGGCATCATTGCAATGCCTGGTGATGGAATGCAGAGACACCCAACACCCCCCTGCCACTCTCACAGTGTCCTGAACCCTATGGGTCTGCCTGATGGATGCAGACACAGCTAGAATGTGTCCAAAATACTAGGACTGTGCTACAGAATCCGAGATATTTGGCAAGTATATTGGAGATTGAGATCTTCTTAGTGTCATGAGGTCTGTCTCAGCCTGAAGTGACATGCACGGCAGAGCATGCATCCAACACGTGGCTGGCATTGACGCCTGGTGAGAGGTCTGTTGGGGCCTTGTCGTGAGCTACAAATGACAAGTCATTTATTTCACACACGTTATTGTTTTATGTATAAAATTCAGGAAATGACCGGAGAAATGAAATCACAACGAGGCAATGTGTTCACATGAGCATGACACACACAGGGACACCATGTCAGTAATAGGAGTCATCTGGAGAGGATTCTGGAAAGGAGGGTTCTTCTACAGCAGACACGTTAGACCTTTTTTTTTTTTTTTAAACCTGTGCCTTTCTTATTCCTTTTTTGTGGACCTCAAGATTGAAGTAAACCCTAACTGGATGGCATTTAGTTTTCTAAACCACTCTGTATCATAAACTATTGCCTTTCTTTCCATTGACCCCTTCCGCTCTCATCCCTGTACAGCCCTTATGGACCAGAGGATATTTTACATTTTTTCAACAGGACTTTTGATTCAGCATTACCTTTGTCATTATTTAAGATATTGAAGTAATACTGTACATACACTATATTACCAAAAGTATTGGGATGCCTGTCTTTACACACACATGAACTTTAATGGCATCCCAGTCCTAATCCCTAGGGTTTAATATTTAGTTGGCCCACCCTTTGCAGCTATTACAACTTCAACTCTTCTGGGAAGGCCGTCCACAAGGTTTAGGAGTGTGTCTATGGGAATGTTTGACCATTCTTCCAGAAGCACATTTGTGAAGTCATGTTCGGATGAGAAGGCCTGGTTTGCAGTCTCCGCTCTTATTCATCTCAAAGGTGTTCTATCTGGTTGAGGTTAGGACTCTTTGTAGGCCAGTCAAGTTCCTCCACCCCAAACTCACTCATCCATGTCTTTATGGACCTTGCTTTGTGCACTGGTCCAAATCATTTGGTGGAGGGGGGATTATGGTGTGGGGTTGTTTTTCAGGGGTTGGGCTTGGCCCCTTAGTTCAAGCGAAGGGAACTCTTAACGCGTCAGTATACCAAGACATTTTGGACAATTTCATGCTCCCAACTTTGTGGGAACAGTTTGGTGATGGCCCCTTCCTGTTCCAACATGACTGCGCACCAGTGCACAAAGCAAGGTCCATAAGGACCTCGATGAGCATGTTTGGGATGGAGGAACTTGACTGACCTGCACACAGTCCTGACCTCAACCTGATAGAACACCTTTTGGATGAATTAGAGTGGAGACGAAAGCTAGATCTTCTTGTCCAACATTGGTGCCTTGACCTAACAAATCTGCTTCTGGAAGAATGATCAAACATACTTATAGCCACACTCCTAAACCTTGTGGACAGCCCTCTTAGCAGAGTTGAAGCTGTTATAGCTGCAAAGGGTGGGCCAACTCAATATTGAACCCTATGGACTAAGATTGGGATGCCATAAAAGTTCATGTGTGTGTTAAGGCAGGCGTCCCAATACTTTTTACAATATAGTGTATATTGTTTTGGAGTTTTTTTTTTTCAGAAAAAACAAGGTTTTTTTTGGGTGATATTGTCTTGCACAATTATTTTATTTTCTATGCGATCTTTAAACCGAAGGACATAACCACACAAAATAAGTTATTTTTTTTTCTTACTTTGACCTATGTTAGTTATAAAACAACTAGGGTTACAGTAGATGAAAAATGTTATTCCAAAAATTCGTCCAATTTACAATGACACTAAAGGCCCGTACACACGTACCGATCGTCGGCATACAAACGTCGGTGGACGAAAGATCTGCCGATTGTACGCGTGTTAGTATGGTGCCTCCGACAGATGTCTGCGCACAATCCGCGGACAAAAGTCTTTCGTGCAAACATGAAAATATTTGTATGCCGACACCAGAACGGACGATTGTTCGCCTGTCAGTACACAATTCGGCCGACAGACCGCAGATTTGCAAGACTGGGCATGCTCAGAAAATAGAAAACACAGGGAAAGTTAACCATTACATGACATCACTTCTGCAGTCGGCGGACAAAATTCTTGTGCTGTCCTTGTGCTGTCTTTGCACTTTTCAGCAGACACCGACATCCCGGGGAGAAAAGAGGAACATTTGTAAGCCGACCATCGGTACGTGTGTACGGGGCTTTACATTACAATTCTGATACAGAGCATTCCATAGTTATTTACAAATTAAATAAAGCCTTTTTTTTTTTTTTTTGCACGTTTTTTAATGTAACACAAGAAAAAAAATGAAAAGCACATGAAAATTAATTAAAAAATAGCAGAAAAACAGAAAAATACAGTAATAGCTAATCCTTGGAAGGAGGGAAGGTTTTGATTTACATATGAAAAAAATAGAAAAGCAGAGAGCTACCAGGATCTAATGTTTCAATCTTCAGAGGGAAGTTGTCACTCTTGATGTTGTTATTGGTAGGATGACAAGGGCAGGGGTAGGTACATCATCAGAGTCATCATTCTTTGGCATTTAGCTGATGAGCCCACAGGGCCATCAGAACAATCCTGGTCAGGGTGAAAGGCTTGGATACTACAAGTTTCAGAAATGCAGAAAATGTTAAAGTCAAAAGCATTGCTGAGGGTCAAATGCCATAGGAGGTAGGTGGTCAATAGGATGGGTCAAAGCTAAGTGAACCAGCTGAAATAAAGTGACAAGGCACAAAGATAGACCAAACAGGGATTAGCAGTTGTATTAAAAGTGGGTGTTAAAGATTGACTGTGGGGGGCAGCACCTGAGACTTCCTGCTCTTCCCCAGAGCACCTGATGGTGGAGATGGAATTGTGTAGCTAGCACTCCCAGGCAGCTGCTCTCATTTGTGACAAATAAATCACGCACAGTTTATCTAATAGGATTTTATGTTTCAATCCCTATAATTCATTCCCTATAGAAATGACCACTCTTGATGTTGGGATTGGTGTGGTGAAAAAAAGGAGGGTAGGTATGTCATTGGGGTCATCATGTGGGCACCCTCCTTCATTGATATTTCAATGAAAAGCTCACTGCATCTCTAAAGAGCTCAATGGTGATACCCGGTGTACCGTATACATCCCTAACAGTTCCATACCCTTCTGTCTCATCTTGCACCCCATTACTTGTGTTTCCTTTCATTCCAATTGCTGCTTTTTTGCTGCATTTGCTAAGAACATGATTGCTTGTTGGAAGAAGCATCCCCTCACTCCCATCTTCTTCAGAAAGCAGGTTGTAGATGTAACAAAAAAAAAAAAAACCTTCATCACACTTCTACAGGGAAATATTGATCTTCCAACTATTCTGTGCAGCTTCAGTTGTCAGTTCCAAGTCAGTTGCTTGATCTTTTTTCTCTCATAAATTTTTTTCGTTGCCATCTTCCCATGGAGGTTGGCCTGTTGGTAGAAATCATGTGATATGAACATTCCCTGCTGGTGTTTCTGGGAGAACAATTATGACAGTTTGCAGGAAAGAGCGGCCCCGGCTTAGTGTAGCATAAATTTATTCAGCAATAGTAAATGTAGCAACTTACTCTGAGGTAAGGTTAAACAGGTACGATGGGTGTAGTGGGCTCATCCATCTTCTTCTCCTGGGGAAGTGGCGTGGAGGAGGGTGGTTTGGTGCCGGTGTTGTGGAGAAGCTGTTATTTGGCAGCCTGTCCGTGGGTTGCAGCGGTGGCGGCGGAGCGTTCACAGCAGGGCTCAGGCTAGCTGCTTCCGGTCTGGCCGACGTCACTTCCTGGTAGGAAGAAAATAGGGGTTGCACGCATTCGGAGCATCCGTGCTCCTTCGTCAGGCATCGCCTGACGAAGGAGCACGGATGCTCCGAAGCAACGCCTGGCGAAGGAGCACGGATGCTCCGAAGCATCGCCTGAGGAAGGAGCACGGATGCTCCGAACGCGTGCAACCCCTATTTTCTTCCTACCAGGAAGTGACGTCGGCCAGACCGGAAGCAGCTAGCCGGAGCCCTGCTGTGAACGCTCCGCCGCCACCGCTGCAACCCACGGACAGGCTGCCAAATAACAGCTTCTCCACAACACCGGCACCAAACCACCCTCCTCCACGCCACTTCCCCAGGAGAAGAAGATGGATGAGCCCATTACACCCATCGTACCTGTTTAACCTTACCTCAGAGTAAGTTGCTACATTTACTATTGCTGAATAAACTTATGCTACACTAAGCCGGCGCCGCTCTTTCCTGCTTTCTATTCCTCAGAGCCTCTCCTCGCTCCAGTTGGCAGCCGCCGAATGTAGTCCTCCCGCCTATCACCTTTGGGATCCCCCTCTCCGCTGCTCCATACCTCCTTCTCCTTCTCATCTCCCTTCCCTGTACCATCCAGCTATATTAGAGAGCGCCATGACATCACCCACATCCAATTATGACAGTTTGCCTCTGTTCCAAGGCAGATGCAAGTTGTCTGAAAAAACGGTTGTGCCAGGTGAAAGAGTAGGGCATGGATTGTGGGACTTTGAGTGAGATCAGTCACTGTACTCAATATCAAGAAAATATACAGTCATCAAATATACATTTATTAATCATTTCATGATACACATAAGGATGTACAATGCAGATATCAGTAATAAATGTAGACATAAATTAAAGGAGAATAAGACATAAAATCACTAAATTCATATATATACATATCAAGGTAATAACCATATCATAAATAATGTATATCATAAAAGGTTTCGTCAGTCTCCAAATAATGATAAATCTTCAAAGTGTAAGCTCGACGCGTTTCGTGGCTCATAGGCCACTCGTCAGGAGCTATTAAAAACCAATACCTGTAAATAAACATAAGTGTCAAAATGCAGAATAATCATAAAGAAAACAGGAAAACAAATTGCTCCAAATAAATATAAATATGAAAAGTTGTCAGTTACTTACAGGAAATGCAAAATGACCCAAAAGCATTAGGAGGGGCTGGAACTAACCCAAAAGGGACTGTCTGATCCGGGGTTGAGGTGGGTAGGAGCCGAGGTCATCTCAAAGAGGGGAAGGGGGAGGGGATAGAGACGGAGATGTTGTGCCAGGTGTAACACCCCTGTGAAAGGCTCACAAAGCATCCTGTTAAAATATGCCTTAGTGATACAGGTTCTTGACCAAAAGAGCAAGCAGGATCTTCTCCCCATAGCTGCCTCATGTGCTGAGTTGTGGGTAAGAGGTCATAGGTGGCTCTGATGACAAAACTTATCCAAGATCCCTCCATCTCCCAGACGTCAGCCAGCTGGGTTTTCTCTTTTTTAGAGTCTCCTAGTTAGTTCACTGGCCCTGCCTGCCCTCTGAGATTGCCTTGGCATGTCACTCTGCCTCCTCTTTCTGTCTTCCAACCTCTTCCAACACGAGCCATCTTCTCTGCCCTGATGTTGCCTTGTGACACCAAGGAGGTTTTAGGATAAGCCTGAGACCAGATCTTCCATGTTGAACCAACCTTATTCCTGAAATAAAGAGGAGACTAGCACTCTAAATGCTTCAGATGAAGTCCACTTCCTCTCCATTACTATCTGGGGGGTAGGATAGGCTGATGCTGAAACTAGAGGTGTGTCTAGTTTGAGAACACAAATGGCAGAGTTTGGAGGAGTTACAGTGTTGGGGCATTTAGCAAGCAGTGCTGTAGAAAGAAGCTGCAACCACTGGAAGTGGCAGCAAAGTGGGTCTTGCAGAAGAGGTTGTCCTGGACACAGTTTTTGTATCTCTTGTGCCCAAAATGTGACTGAGTGACCTCAGGGATTGCAAGGTGGACAAGGTGTGGCAGTCAATAGACTTGTGTAGTACCATCAATGTACAGAGTAGGTAAATTTAGTTGGCTCCTCCGTAGGCAGAGGAGCTGGGATCATTTGTTTTGTGTTAGTGTGCAGAACTCCAAGAGCTTGGTCTCTGTTACCTCCCCCTGGTTTCCAGAATGTGCTGGATAGTTCAGGAACTTAGAAGGTGGAGGAATAAAGACTAAGCTTCAATATTTATGGAGTCTCCTCCAATCCTTGAGTAGATAACGCCCAGTAAGTGGGGAGACGGGCCATAAATGTTCTGGAGCCTAACCATGTGAGAGCTGAGTCCAGGGTCCAGTTGCCTGCAGGGGACTCTTGTGTTAGGCAGAAGGAAGAAGCTAATGGAAAAGAGAGAACTCAAGACTCACATCCATTTCCAACCTCAGCTAGGCTTAGCTGGAGCTACCCTGCCCACACTTCCCATCCACACCTCCGTGACGTCAGACGCCACCGCCGGCCGCCGCACCAGCCTCCTTACCGCTGTCCGTTGAAGACAAGAGCGGGCCTCTCCAGTCCTCCGGAATCCAGTGATTGCCTGGATGCCTGGACGCTGCATACATCACCAGCCGCTCTCGGAGCGTGACGATTGACTCGCAATTTCTTTTACTATTATGTAAGTTACTACATCTTTGTTGTAATAAAATAACTTTTATCCCCTCCTTTTACCCTGACAGTCAGGAACTGGCCTGGTTTAGCAGGAAACCTGTGCAGCAGCCACCTGGACTTCAGGATTACCTCAAGAGGGACTGAGTGGGTAACTTTCATTCTTCACACCCCAAGCTTGGACAGCTTTCAATACTCTGCTAACCTATAACCAAGAGACAGCATGAAGACAGTTCACAGTCATTGAAGCCCTTTCTACACCTCTAGCTTGGGTCCAAGGTCAGCTAGGTGCATCAGCATTTCCTCATGGCACAGCACCTGCACTCAACTCAACTAAGGAGGCTGCTGGAGGAAGATACGCATCTGTAGCGCTACCCCGAAGGTTCTTTCCCCAACAGTGCAGAGGCAGCCATGCACACAGCAACAACATTCTATTCTCTCCGACTCATTGTTCAGTCTATGGGTTGTCTTTTGGAAGTTTATTTGCTAGTGGAACTTGGGAGGGGATTTGGGGAGATGCAGAATCCTTCTTGTAGAGGACACTTCTTGCTTAGCAGCTGTAGCACTAGTATAGGCAGACTGGAATAGTCAATAGTTTACAGCTGGGGACCATGAAGTAGCATGAGCACAATTAAAAGGCAAACTGGAACAGTTCATGATTCACTGCTGGGGACCATGAAGTAGTACGAGCACAAGTATTGTGGTACACAGACAGAGATGCAGACTCTTGCAATATAATTCAGCATTCAGTCCATAGGGCTTCAGGGGCTTGCAGCCCCTCTTCCCTCAGCTCACAGATCCGTTCCAACAGAGGGGAGAAAGACCACCTCCTCAGGGCTCCAGACTATTTAACAGCAACCTAACTCCATCTGGAGCACACCTCCACAGGGATTGGCTAGGCCCTGTTGAATATTCAGACTGGACATTGGAATCCCCCGGCCCTAAGCTCTAGAAACTTCTCCTAGGGGCAAGGGGAAGTAACACTCAGCCCGTAAAGCTCGGAGAAGACCAAACCAAATGATCACTGCTCCCGTGATTACGGCAGAACCCAAAACTAGATTTACCTAGCAGCCTAAATCGGAGGGTGCTACACATCATTCTCACCTAGGTGAGCAGGCTAGAACAAAACAACAAATGGCCTATATGATTGCAAAGTGGGGGAAAGTTCAGAAGATACAAAGTGCTCTTTAGGAGAGTGGAGGTCTTCTTTAAATAATGCCACTCTAGCTAATAGGCTAGAACTTTACTAGCATACCCCCCCCCCCCCATCCCAAGTGTACAGCAACCCTCAAAAACACTCAGGTATACATATTATCTGTACTAATGAACACAGACCGCTAAGGGAATTTTATATCAAAATGTTAAGAAACAATGTTTGCAGCCATGTCCTATACACCTTCACACAATGCTTCCCAGCAAAGTCTCTTTACAGCAAGGAAGGAAAAAAAAACCTTCAATGGACCTTTATTCAAATAGATGGGACCATACTCATCAATGAATCTGACAAACCATCATTATTATTAATAATGGAGCAACGTCTGGGCAGGCCAAAGCCAAATAAGACACCGTTGGCTGGATAATTATCAATAGATAACAATGCAGCAATGGTCTTGTCATTACCGTCCATAAAACTGCCCCTATTTGTTAGTCTGAGGCTTTGAATTTCACATCAATAACACAGCGAACACAAGGCAATATTGTTTCATAAAAGGCTCTAGAATGTGACCACATGTTACATATCCTGTCCTTGTGGTGGTTTTTGGCTTTCAATGGTCTCATCAATCCCGAAGTGAAGGTCTCTTAAGGTTTGGAACAAGCACTCGCTCCTGGAGTCGAAGGAAAAAAAAAAAGACAAAAAGCTGTAAGGACTGTACAAGCAGTGGAATCTTTTGTGGTTCAGATATTGCCGTTCTTATTCCTTCACTGAGCATTTTTTAGGATTGGGCCGGCAATGAAAAATAGGATTTCTGATGGCTCAGGTTTCATCACCTATTAACACATAGGAGAGAATTCTGCATGAAATATGTTACAATATTGTATGGCTTGGAAGAACGGGGAGTAAAGCCATGTTTCTTCTGGTTATGTTTGTTCTTGGAGCAGATGCAAGTTATCCTTTGATAACATTCTCCTTGGTTTAGCTCTTGGTTGCTCATCCATTGTGCAATATACTGCAGAGGGTGGTAAAGTCTTGATTTTTTTTTAGTTAAAAATAACAAACATGTTATACTTCCCTCCTCTGTGCAGTTGGTTTTGCACAGAGCAACCTGGATCCTCCTCTTCCCAGGTCCCTCTTTGGCTCTCCTGGCCCCTCCCTCCTGTTGAGTGCCCCCACAGCAAGCAGCTTGATATGGGGGCACCCAAGCCGAACTGCAGCTCCCTGTCCATTCAGACACGGAGCCGCGGTCCGGCCCCTCACCCTTTCTCTCCTCATTGGTTGGCTGACTTTGATTGAAGGCAGCTTGAGCCAATGGCACTACGCTGCTCTCTCAACCAATGAGGATTGGAGTCTCGGGCAGCCGAGACACTTCTGCAACATCGCTGGCTCTAGATGGACCTCAGGTAAGTATTAGGGGACTGCTGCATACAGAATTATCAAAAAAACTATCAGCGCAAAAATGTGATAAATAATCTCTATGTGCTAAAACCTTAAATATATGTGCAATAAATCAACAGAGTGCACAGGTAAATCACATCCAGCTGCAAACACTAAGACCGCATTCACACTGAAGCGGCACAACTTGTGCACTACTTCGGGGGCGACCTGTGAAGTCCTGTGCACCGCGACTTCGGCGCGACTTGCATTGACTTCATATAATGAATGTCTATGCAAGTCGCTCTGAGGTCGCCCCGAAGTAGTACAGGACCCTTTTTCTAAGTCAGAGCGACTTGTGTCGCTCCTATTAGAACGGGTCCTGTAGCAGTCAATGGACCGCGAGGGACCGCGACATGTCAGGCTGACAAGTCGCCTGACAAGTCGCGGTAGTGTGAATGGAGCCTAAAAGTGCTTACACCTTCACAATCAAATACCAATAAAAAACAAACAGTGTTGCACCAGAAAAACAACTGTGATATACCGTATATACTTGAGTATAAGCCGAGTTTTTCAGCACATTTTTTTGTGCTGAAAACGTACCCCTCGGCTTATACTTGAGTCAACAAAAAAAAAAAAGTTCCCGGCCGCTCCGACGTGTTTAAGATTTAAAAATGGCGCCGCCCGGCATATACATGTCACCGCGCATGTGCCGCCACCGCTCGGGACAGGTCGGAAATAGCCGAACGTATACCAGCTTTCCCGAGCGGCGGCGGCGCATGCGCAATGACGTGTCGGCGTCGGGCGGCGCCATTTTTAAAATGAAGGCGCCGCTGGAACAGGTAAGTGAAACACAGCCGCACTAGTATGCCCGCAACCTCTTGTACCATGCTTGCCACCCTGAATTCTCCTGTACATGCCAGCCACACTGCATTCTCCTGTACATGCCAGCCACCCTGCATTCTCCTGTACCATGCCAGCCACACTGCATTCTCCTGTACCATGCCAGCCACCCTGCATTCTCCTGTACCATGCCAGCCACACTGCATTCTCCTGTACCATGCCAGCCACCCTGCATTCTCCTGTACCATGCCAGCCACACTGCATTCTCCTGTACCATGCCAGCCACCCTGCATTCTCCTGTACCATGCCAGCCACACTGCATTCTCCTGTACCATGCCAGCCACCCTGCATTCTCCTGTACCATGCCAGCCACACTGCATTCTCCTGTACCATGCCAGCCACCCTGCATTCTCCTGTACCATGCCAGCCACACTTTATTCTCCTGTACCATGCCAGCCACACTGCATTCTCCTGTACCATGCCAGCCACCCTGCATTCTCCTGTACCATGCCAGCCACCCTGCATTCTACTGTACCATGCCAGCCACCCTGCATTCTCACCCTAGGCTTATACTCGAGTCAATCATTTTTCCCATCTTTTTGTGGTAAAAGTAGGGGCCTCGGCTTATACTCGGGTCGGCTTATACTCGAGTATATATGGTAAGTGAAATTCATAAATCACAAATAACAACTGTGAAGAGAATAAAAGTAAATAGACTTTCAAAATGTAAATGACTAAACAAAATCATATATAGTGCAATATATGTGAATAAATGTCCATTAAATAAATCCCAGAATCCAAACAGGTGACACCTCAGTGAATGTGTATTCCTTCACCATACAAAGTGGCCTCTCACCTTGTTTCTAGACCTGAGTATTGCAGGTCAATCCAAGCATTTTTCCCTCAAACAGGGGAGATGTCAGACTATAAACAGGGAGGCTGATCCTGGATTCCACTTCCGATCATAGATGGTCATACATGAAGATTAAAAAAAGAAGAAATCTAGTGCTCTCTGCTTATTTAAACAGTAATTTAATGAATAAATAACTGCACTTACATACATGGCACTCAGCAGTGCCTGCTTAAAACACAGTTTGTGGCAGATCAGGGAAAAATGCAACGTCGGGTATGCAGGCTCCGTCCCCTATACGCGTTACGTCAGTGCTTCTCAGCTGTGACTTCCTCGGTAGGAAGGTAGGAAGTCACAGCTGAGAAGCATTGACATAACGCGTATAGGGGATGGAGCCTGCATACCCGGCGTCTACAATGTCTCAAAAAAAGTGGAGTTACCCTTCAAGTGGTTAAAGGAGAATTATAAAAAAAAAATGAGTTATACCCACAAGTGCTTTTTTTTTTACCACTACTATTCCTTTATTTTGGCTTTTGGAATTTCACATTGCATTGCAAGAATTGCATGCGATTTGAACATGTGGTACGATTTCCGTCTGAATCGCATGAAATTTCCCCCACCGCTCCTGTGTGTGTGTGTATAGAAAGGGAAAAGTGCCATCTAATGGGCAGTTTATTAAAAATGTTAAAACTCACAGTACATATCTGGCCAAATGCAAAATCTGCATAACTGTCCCAGTCTCGCCGATGAGAGAAAACCACAGCTTCTGGAGGTGCTCACAGGGCTGGAGAAGGACCCCGTGTGTATAGGGGGGAAGGGAAGTGATGTCAGTAACAAACAAAATGGCCCTTGCCCCTACCTCCACCCCAAACTCGCTCATCCATGTCTTTATGGACCTTGCTTTGTGCACTGGTCCAAATTATTTGGTGGAGGAGGGGATTATGGTGTGGGGTTGTCTTTCAGGGGTTGGGCCAGGGCCAGACTGGCCTACCCGGATACCAGGAAATTTTGCGGTAGGCCGGCAAATCCCCTTGCCCCAGGGCTGCTTGAAGGGCAGTGGCACCCGGAGAAAAATGGCTGCGGCCGGTCCAACATGTCAACTGATGGCGGCATTTTTAAACGTAAGGTGCCTCACAGATCGGTAAGTAAAACCCCTCTGCAGCCCCTGCCTCTCCTGTACCATGCCTGCAGCCCCTGCATCTCCTGTGCCATGCCCACAGCCTCTGCATCTCCTGTACTATGTCCGCAGCCTCTGCATCTCCTGTACTATGCCCGCAGCCTTTGACATCTCCTGTACTATGCCAGCAGCCTCTGCCTCTCCTGTACTATGCCAGCAGCCTCTGCCTCTCCTGTACCATGCCTGCAGCCTCTGCCTCTCCTGTACCATTAGGGTTGCCACCTCATCCCTTTAAACCAGGACACATATAAATGACACAGGTTCTGAGGCTAATATAATGCAGATAAGGCACTTATCTTATTTTCAGGAGTTGGGCCAGGGCCAGACTGGCCTACCGGGCAGTAGCACCCGCAGAAAAATGTCTGCGGCCGGTCCTACATGTCAACTGATGGCGGCATTTTTAAATGTAAGGTGCCTCACAGATAGGTAAGTAAGACCCCTCTGCAGCCCCTGCATCTCCTGTACCGTGCCCGTAGCCTCTGCATATCCTGTACCATGCTCGCAACCTCTGCATCTCCTGTACAATGCCCGCAGCTCCTGCATCTCCTGTACCACGCCCACAGCCTCTGCATCTCTTGTACCATGTCCGCAGCCTCTGCATCTCCTGTACCATGCCCACAGCCTCTGCATTTCCTGTACCATGCCTGCAGCTTCTGCATCTCCTGTACCATGCCTGCAGCCTCTGCATCTCCTGTACCATGTCCACAGCCTCTGACATGTCCTCCTGTACCATGCCCGCAGCCCCTGCATCTCCTGTACAATACCCGCAGCCTCTGCATCTCTTGTACCATGTCTGCAGCCTCTGCATCTCCTGTACCGTGTCCGCAGCCTCTGCATCTCCTGTACCATGCCCACAGCCCCTGAATCTCCTGTTCCATGCCTGCAGCCCCTGACATGTCCTCCTGTACCATGTCCACACAGCCTATGACATCTCCTGTACCATGCCCACAGCCTATGCATCTCCTGTACCATGCCCGCAGCCTCTGACATCTCCTGTACCATGTCCACAGCCTCTGACATCTCCTGTACCATGTCCACAGCCTCTGACATCTCATGTATCATGTCCACAGCCTCTGACATGTCCTCCTGTACCATGCCCGCAGCCCCTGCATCTCCTGTACCATGCCCGCAGCCCCTGAATCTCCTGTACCTTGCCCACAGCCCCTGAATCTCCTGTACCATATCCGCAGCCTCTGACATGTCCTCCTGTACCATGTCCACACAGCCTATGACATCTCCTGTACCATGCCCGCAGCCTATGCATCTCCTGTACCATGTCCACAGCCTCTGACATGTCCTCCTGTACCATGCCCGCAGCCCCTGCATCTCCTGTACCATGCCCGCAGCCCCTAAATCTCCTGTACTTTGCCCGCAGCCCCTGAATCTCCTGTACCATATCCGCAGCCTCTGACATGTCCTCCTGTACCATGTCCACACAGCCTATGACACCCCCTTTACCATGTCTGCATTATACCTATTTTAACCAGAATTTGTTCTTAAATATATAAAGCCTTATCTGCTTTCATATCTGTCTTATCTATATATAATACACTCTTCAAATGTGCTTTAAAATGCATGGTTTTCCCTTTTATGAACAAAAAAATAATGACGTTATGCTGTTGGGCCGGTATAATAATGCTATGGGGCTGGTTTGAAATTATTTCCAGGGCTGAATTTTATTTCCAGTCGGGCCCTGGGATGGGTTTGGCACCTTAGTTCCAGTGAAGGGAACTCAAGGTCCATAAAGACATGGATGAGCAAGTTTGGGGTGGAGGAGCTTGACTGGCCTGCACAGAGTCCTGACCTCAACCTGATAGAACACCTTTGGGGTGAATTAGGCCTTCTCGTCCAACATCAGTGCCTGACCTGACACATGTGCTTCTGGAAGAATGGTCAAACATTCCCATAGACACACTATGTGGACAGCTTTCCCAGAAGAGTTGAAGCTGTTATAGCTGCAAAGGGTGGGCCAACTCAATATTAAACCCTACGGACTAAGACTGGGATGCCATTAAAGTTCCTGTGTGTGGGGGGGCGGAGCCGGCAGCCAGAGCGGATGGCCGTGTGATTCCATCGCTCTGTGTCAGCGGGCTAAATTAAGCAGCACACAGCGAACTTCCAGCTCCTTCAACCTGCCACACACCTTCCCAAGACTCCGGGGCGCATGATGTCTCAGTCAGGCAAGAGAAAGCAGAAGGATCGGCCGAAGAAACTGACCGAGTTCTTCTCTCCAGCCACGAGCCGTTCCTCCAAAGATGGCGCCGGCGCCTGGTCCCGCAATAACACAGCGGCGAGTACTGCTGCCGACCGGACCTCTCAGACATCTGAGGAGGTAGGCGATATTTACATCCTGACACAGCAGGATCAGCCATCCCCTTTCACTAGCCCTGTAAAACAGCGTAGAAAGCTGACAGGGGATGGGGAAGAGCAAGAGCAGGAGGATTCCTTCCTTGAAGAGGGGGAGGATATGGAGCAGACTGTCTCTTATGGGCAACAGCTAGACTCATACCCCACAAATGGCCAAGCTATCACTGACACGGCCATGAAGGACATGATGAGAACGCTAAGGGGGGCACTTCAACAGGACATAAATGCCTTCATGAAAAGCACTAACAGAAAGATTGATAAACTGGGGGACAGAGTAGATTACACAGAACGCAAGATGGGAGACTTTACGGCAGCGCATAACGATCTGGTGGACGCACACTTTGAACTAGAAGAGGAGCTTAAACAATTGAAGTTGAAAGTGGCGGACATAGAGGACAGATCCCGCAGGAACAACGTGAAATTCAGGGGGATCCCAGAATCTGTCAAGCCTGCGGAGCTATCTACATACTTGCAACACCTTATGCAAACTGCACTTCCCTCCCTGACTCCATCGGACCTCATCATTGACAGAGCGCATAGACTGCCCAAACCGTCCTACATACCTGAAGCGGTCCCTAGGGATGTGATAGCTCGCATACACTTTTTCCACGTAAAAGACCAGCTTATGCGTTTTTCAAGACAACACCCAGCTCTCCCAGACCCGTTCGCGGGCATCTCCCTATTCACGGATCTATCCCAGGCTACCCTGGCGGCCAGACACACCTTGGTGCCTATTACAAAAATTCTCAGAAACCATAAAGTCCTTTATAAATGGGGCTTTCCAGCCAAGATCACAGTGACTGTCGATAATGTATCTCACACCATCTCCTCCCTCCCTAAGGGGTTGGAACTCCTCCGACAGTGGGGTTACCATCCCCGCGAAGATGACCCACCACCACTACCTCAGCGTAGTCCTTCAAACAGACCAACCACTTCCCGTACTGCTGATAAATGACAACCCCATATATGGGGTACATATTCCCTCATCTTTAACCTCCGATGACTTCCACTGGCTTTTACGTCTTGCTTCCGGAGTCACCCACTGGCCCACACTTATGTTTTGGCAGGGCCACTGCACGCCCGCTGTGCGGTTCACTGGTTTTGTTCCCTCCCTTGGAACCGGTGCGGGATGACCCGCATACTTGTTGGAACTTTTCTTTTTTTGTTCCCTTTTAATTTTCTTTTGGTTTGGCCCCTTTTTGGGCTTTTGCAGTCTCTATACATTAAACCTCCCAGGGCCAGAACTGCTTCCTTGAATACGCATTTTCAAAATGGACCTGGTCTTGGTCTCCTTACCCCCTTGATGGTTTCTCCTTCCCTCACCCTCCCCTGCACTGCCGATACTATCTATGCCAGCATCTTCTTCCACCGCCATGTCCATTAGAATGATGTCACTAAATGTTAGAGGTCTCAACAGCCCCTTCAAGAGGAAATCTCTCTGGAAAACGGCCTTGGAACACAAATGTGACATCATTTGTGTCCAGGAAACCCACTTTGCGAAGGGCAAAGCTCCGAACTGCTCCCATCGGAAATTCCCACATGTTTTTTCTGTGAATCATACTGCTAAAAGGAACGGGGTTTTGATAGCAATTAGATATACTGTTTCTTTTAAGCTAATTGACTCAGCAGAAGACTCTATGGGTAGAACTCTGCTACTGATCGCTGAGGTGAATGGTAAACTTTACACTATAGTAAATATCTATGCTCCAAACAAACATCCCATGAAATTTGTGAGGAAAACCATCGCATGGGCAAGGAAACTGGCTAAGGGAAATTTGATATTTTGTGGGGACTTCAACGCTGTCATGAATGTAGACATGGACTGCTCTTCAGCGGGACGGAGACGTAGACCTAACATGGGCCCCCTCTGTGTTGAGGAGAGGCTATATGATCCCTGGCGCTCTCTCCGCACCTCTGAAAGGGACTACTCCTTTTATTCTGCAGTGCATAATAGCTATTCCAGGATTGATATGTTTTTGACTGACAAATTTCTTTTGCAAAAGATTCCTAGAGCGGACATCCACTCCATCACGTGGTCGGATCATGCTCCGGTCACGATAGATGTGGTGGATGGTCCGATCAGAAATTGCGCCCCGGTATGGCGTAATGACACCTTTGTCCTGGCCCATCCGGAATATAGTGAGGAACTTAAAGTGAAAATTGCAGAGTATTTCAATCTTAATGCTAATGGGTCTACGTCCCCTGAAATCACGTGGTGCGCTCATAAAGCGGTGGCTAGGGGTTTATTGATCCAACAGAAGGCTAGAGATCGGAAGCGGAAAACTGCTCACATAACCCACCTACAATCCCAAATAGCTCAGCTGGAACAGCAACACAAAAAAGATGCATCTCCACAAACAGATATCCTGACACGACTCACAGACCTTAGAAATGACCTAAAAAATACCCTTCTATGTGATTACGACACCTATTTTAAGAGATTAAAAATGTCTTGGTACTCACAAAGCAATAGAGCAGGCAAACTCTTAGCTTCTCAACTTAAAAAGCAACGTGTAAAGTCACACATCTCCTTCATTAAACATCACAAGACGGGCGCAACCTTTTGTAATCCGAAAGAGGTGGCTAACGTCTTTAAAGACTACTACAACTCCTTATACAATCTGAGTGACGACCCTGACACATACAATCCAACACCTACTGATATTGACTCCTTCCTACAAGCCCTGAAACTCCCCTCCATCGACGAAGACTCTTTACAAAAGCTGAACGCCCCTATTTCCTCAGAAGAAGTTCTAGAGGTCATAAGATCTCTCCCTTTACATAAATCCCCGAGCACTGATGGATTCTCCTCGGAATACTACCAGTTACTGGCACCCATCCTCACCCCACACCTAGTTCAACTATTCAATGACGCTCCCAAACTAGGCAAATTCCCAAAAGAAATGTTACAAGCGACAGTTGTCACTATACCCAAACCAGGGAAATCGCCGGACTCCCCCCTAAATTTTAGGCCTATATCTCTACTCAATGTTGATTTAAAAATTTATGCAAAAATATTGGCAAATAGACTCCTATATTGCACATCATATCTTTTGGGACTGGATCAAGTCGGGTTCGTGAAGGGCCGACAGGCCCCTGACGGTACTCGACGTATGATTAATTTACTGTCTGCTGCTGAAGGGGCAGGAACTCCAACGGTTTTCTTAGCTTTGGACGCTGAGAAAGCCTTTGACAGGGTCCATTGGGGATTTCTTGACAAAACTTTGACTACTTTTGGATTCAGAGGCTTCATCCACTCTGCAATCATGGCATTGTATTCTAACCCCTCAGCGAAAGTATTAACAGATGGAATTCTATCAGACTCTTTCGACCTTTCAAACGGCACTCGCCAAGGCTGCCCGTTATCCCCGATAATTTTCTCCCTAGTAATTGAACCGCTGGCAGAAGCAATTAGGAGTAACCCCAACCTCCAAGGCATTAAAGTAGGTCAGACTGAGCATAAACTAGGATTATTTGCAGATGACATAATTATCACTATGACATCTCCCCTTGCATCTCTAAAAGAGCTTCAATCCCTTATTCAACGGTTTGGGAATGTATCTTACTATAAGGTCAACACAAGCAAATGTTTTGCTCTTCTGATCTCAATCCCGGCTTCCGAAGTATGTAAGCTTAAATCAGTTTTCCCATGTAATTGGGAAGCACCTTTCATCACATATTTGGGTATCCAACTTACATCTCCGGTGTCTAGGCTATATGAGTGCAATTTCCTACCCCTCTTGTCTAAAATAGAAGAAGAGTTCTCCCACATTGGAAAAATACACCTCTCCTGGTTAGGAAGGATCGCTGCATATAGAATGCAGGTTCTCCCAAAGCTTTTGTACTATTTCAGGACCCTTCCGATCCCTGTGCCACAAATCTTTTTTAATAAACTAGCCTCGTCACTACGAAAGTTTATTTGGAACGGCAAACCCCCTAGAATAGCCATGTCTACATTATACAAATCTCGTAGATTTGGTGGAGTAGGTCTCCCAAACGCCCAAGCCTATTACAATGCAACATTAATATCACAGACGCGATACTGGTTGTCGGCACAAGAGGATAACTTATGGAACCATATAGAACGTAAATTCACCCCAGGTCATGATCTGTACGCCCTACTGTGTGCGGCTATCATACGCCACAATGTGAAAATTCCTGCCTTCCCTACGGTTCAAGCCACCGTCTTGGCATGGACAAGACTTATGAAAACTGATTTTACTGAAGAAGAATGTGTGCATATTCCCATCCCTCTAGCAGCTTATGATCTCCTGATTCCAGGAGTATCGACCCTACATTGGAGAAAGCGTGGCTTCCAATTTCATAGCAGCCCTACCCACCCCAAATCTGCTAGTGACCTATTGACCGAATACCAGATAGCTGCTTTTGATCGCTCTTGCAAATCCCTGAATATCCTGTTCCCGAAAAAATTATGGCACTATCTCTTAAATAAAGGCAGTTCCAAGACGAGGGGGATCTCGATCTGCTATCGATTTTCCAACTACCACCAACCTTTCCGTAAATCCCCTACTATTCTGAGATGGGAGGATGCCTTACAACGATCTTTCTCGATCGCACAATGGCTGAGGGCTTTTAAAACCAATTATGCGTCCTCGGCATGTGTGGACCACTGGGACAACTCGCAGAAACTTCTACATAGATACTATATGACACCTACGAGACTAAATGCCATCGACCCAAAGTGCTCTCCCCTTTGCTGGCGTGAATGTCAGGAAAGGGGAAATTTGCTACATATCTTCTGGAGCTGCCCAGTGGTTCAACCATTATGGAAAGAGGTCTTCGCATGGGCATCTTTATTGTTGGGAACCAACCTCCCCCCCTCCCCGGCCCTAGCACTTTTCAGCCTGGGTCTAGAGGACTATCCTCCTAGCTCCAGAAAAGTTCTGGCTCATATTCTATTTGCGACGAGAATTGCAATTGCTGCTAGGTGGCGAGATACCGCCTCTCCCCACTTGACAGCAATTAAAAACAGGGTGTCCACTCAATGTGAGATGGAAAAACTGTTGGCATTTAAGAACTGTAGAGCGGCCACCTTTCTGAAACAATGGCAGGTCTGGTTAAATCATTCCTCTAACATAATATAGTTACTCTGATAATTGTGATAATATACATGTAACTGTGAATTTTACATGAGCATGTTGGCAGTGACCCCCCCCCCCTCCCCCCCCTCCCACTACTTCCTCCTTTCCTCCCCTCCCCCAACCCCTACCTAAACTCCACTTTATAACTCCTTGGCCCGAGGTCTCTTGTATAGGTAGTGGCGACACCTATACAACTGTGTGGTATAAGTCTGGTCCAATCCCTCACAGTTTGCACCCGTTAGGGGTGAGGGTTTTGGGCATTTAATTGCACTCAGATAGACCCGCCCTGAGGAAGTAGGTAAGAGCGGTAGTTCCTATATTTGGTTTTTGAATTATATGCTATACTGTCATTCAAGTACACGGTGACAGTTGAGTCATTTACTGTATAGCCATTTTAGATGTCTATATCCGGTAGCAAAGTACCCATCGCTGGCTGTTAAGCTATCGATAGAATCCTCTTGCATAATTGTTGATGTTCTGGATAGAAGTCCTGATAACCCTGTTATGCCGCAGATGACCTACTGTGACTGTTTCTGTTTCTGTTATTTTATGTAAAGTTCTTATCCTATGTATATGGATCTACGGTTATGTGTTTATACATACTTGTTTTTTTTTTTATATACCTTAATAAAAATCTATTGAAACTAAAAAAAAAAAAAAAAAAAAAAAAGTTCTTGTGTGTGTAAAGACAGGCGTCCCAATACTTTTGGTAATATGGTGTATATACAATTAGTGAATGCTTTCATGCAAACCAATAAATAAACACTTATTGCGATTTTTTTTTAAAAAATATGTAGCAGAATACATTTTGGCCTAAATTTAAGAAGAAAATGTTTTTTATTACGTTTTTTTTTAATTTGTTTTTTAGCAGAAAGTAAAAAATATATATATATATATACAGGGCTTTTTTTCTCAGACAATAGGTGCAGGAACTCCCCTCTTTCCTATGTACTCCTTTTCTCTGGCCCTACCCACCTCCGAGCACCATTCCTTGGTCCTACCTCCGAGCACCATTCCTTGGTCTTACCTCCGAGCACTATTCCTTGGTCCTACCTCCGAGCACCATTCCTTGGTCCTACCTCCGAGCACTATTCCTTGGTTCCACCCCAACCCACCTCCGAGCACCATTCCTTGATTCCATCCCCTACCCACCTCCCAATACTGCCCTTTTAGACAATACAGAACCAAATATAATTGTGTGGTGCTAAGTATATAATTTGGGAGTGATAACAAGAAAGGTAGTAAAATAGATCCCCTGCAGCCAGCAACAATAGATCCTCCTAACATTGGACCACAAATCCCCCCCCCCAGGAACAATAGACTCCAGCAGCAACAACAGATCTCCCTACAGCTAGTATCAATCGACCCCTCCCTCAACAATAGATCTCTCCCAGCAAAAACGGACCCCCCCAGAAACATAGAACCCATCCCCAGCAACAATAGATCCCCCACCAGCAACAATAGACCCCCTTGCTAAATTATATCCCCTCAAGTTAGAGTAGATCCCCTCACGGCCAGAATCAATAGACCCTGCAGCACACCCCAGCACCCCTTACCATTACATACATTCAGTTCTGGAGGTGCCGGAACTGTGCTCCCCCGCGTTCCCACTGAAAAAAAGCCATGTATATATATATTCCAATTCCTGGTTATAATTTTGTTTAACCACTTGAACACTGCTCACATTGCTGCTACTGCAGCAATGTGGCTCGCTCCCGCTGTTTTCAGTCACAGCGGGAGTCGGGCCAGGGGAGGAGCAGCGGTGATCGTCGGGGAATCCAGTTTGGAGATCCGCCCGCTTGTGTAAGCAGAGCGGGCGGATCTCCTCAGTGACAAGGAGTGACAGATTGCAGTGTTCAGCATAGCTGAACCTGCGATCTGTCCCTGTGTCACTCAGTCACCTCCCCCCACACGTCAGTAAGCACCAGGCATACATTAACCCCTCCCTCTCCAATAAAATTAACCTCTTCCCTGCCAGTGTCATTTTTACAGTAACAGTGCATATTTATAGCACTGATTACTGTAGTAATGTCACTGGTACCCCCAAACGTGTCAAAAATGTCAGTCAATGGTCCGATCTGTCCACCGCAATGTCGCAGTCCCGCAAAAAAAAATCGCAGATCACCACCATTACACGTTAAAAAAAAAAACACCAAAAATGACAGAAATCTTTCCCTTAGTTAGTAAACGCAATAACGTTTGCGCAAACCAATCAAAATACGCTTATTGTGATTTTTTTTACCAAACATAGGTAGCAGAAAACAAATTTTTCAAAAATTTTAAAAAATTTTGATTTTTACTTTTTTTTGGGGGGAATTTCATATAAAAAAAATGTTAAAAATATTGTTAATTTTTCAAAATAAACGCTCTTTTTTTGTTTATAGCGCAAAAAGTAAAAATCGCACAGGTGATCAAATACCGCCAAAAGAAAGCTCTGTTTATGGGAAAAAAAGGACGTAAATTTTGTTTGGGTACAGCGTCGCACGACCGCGCAATTGTCAGTTAAATTCGCACAGCGCTGAATCGCAAAAAGTGGCCTGGACGTAAGACAGCAAAATCCTCCGGTGGTAAAGTGGTTAAAAAATAAAAAATACCCATTTGTGTAAAAAAAAAAAAAATTATATATATTTCATTTGTGTACAGCGTGCAATTGCCAGTTAATGCAGAGCAGTGCCTAATAGCAAAAAATGCCCTGGTCACGAAGGTGGACAAACTTTCCAAAATGAAAATAGTTAAGGGGCCCTGTTTCTTTAATGTTTGGTTTTCATGTTTGGCCGGTGCTATTAGTACACCTGTGCTATTAGATAATTGCTAGACAGATATATTTTTATAAACCAGTGTGATTTAATCATAACGAGCCGGGTAAAACAGTGCCAGGTTTTCATTAACATTACGATAACCGTTTTTTTTTTTTTTTTTTCATCCATCTGGGAACTAAAGCAGCTTAGAAATCCACAGTCTGCTGTTTCAAAAGCGAAATTTTTATTCTACAATTTGTACAATTTGTCCCTTTTTAAAGGCACTGAAACGATGCTTCTGGTACAACTACAAAGCAATGAAGTACAGTTTAAAAAAAGAAAAAAAATGAAAATAAAGCATTTTTTAATTTTATGTTTTTTGTTAATGTGGTGCTGTGAAAAAAACAAAAAAAAAAAAAAAACTAAAAAGTTTATGTACGGACAGAAAAAAAAAAAAAAAACTAAGGGAAGAAGGTGAGGACCGTGTTTATGAGAAATTAGAAGTTTTAGTACTAAAATTTAGTGCTGGTCAAAGAACAATTTATGAATTTAAAAGGTAACTCCACTTTTGTTGAGAAAAAAACATTCCCCTCTGGGTGATCTCTGTACATTGCAAGGATTGTAACAAACTTTGTTGCAGATTCTTACCTTTTGTTATTCTGAAGAAATCATTGTTTGTTCCTCTGTGCTGAGTGGGTCTAATGGGAGTGGTTTCATAATCATCAATCAGCTGTGGCAGCTGCAGGGCTCTAATGAGAAAAGCTGCTGGGATTGCATCATTTTAGACGTGTTCCTATTGGGAGTATCTCACCAAAAATGACATTTTTGTTGCAGGGGATGCCAGAAATCTGACTTGTATCTTAGCACAGACTTCTGGGAAAATTGGTGAGCCAATCACACAAGCAGTAAATTATGTTTCTGGGGGTGTGGTCAGTAAACATTCTGTGTACAGAACAGTTCCAGGCGGCCATATATTGCGTTGCATTTTCAGAAAATTACAGCAGCTGCAGATTGAAAAGGAAAGGTAATTTTTAATAACATTCAATTACAATATGATTTGTGTCGCAATTGTATACGCTATAGTGTTTTTTTCTTTATTTGCTATTTTTTTTCCGATGAAAGTGAAGTTCCCCTTTAACCAGTTCTGGACCTCTCACTGCATCCTGCGCGAACCGACGTAGGGGTACGTCAGTCGCGCACCTGGTCCTGCCCCCGCTAGGCAGCGGGGACTCTGATGCAGGGGGCAGGCGGCTGCGATTGCCGCCAGCCACCCATGATCGCTCCCCGCTGAGAGAGAAGAATGGTCTGCTGTTGTAAACACAGCTGACTGTTCTTCTCTCTAAAATGACCAGCTTCAGATTGAAAAAGAAAGGTCATTTTTAATTGTGTTTCTAGGTTGGTACCTCAAGCCAAAATTCGTGGGTGGGGATTTTTAAGGCAGGTGATAATAATAGTAGCAATACAAGATCATAAAATAAAACAAATATTTAATGTTTTGTACTTGTGATACATATACAACATACAAAGATCAATTGTGAAGGGTTATAGACCCAAGTGAAAGAGGTGTCAATAGTAGTGTTGAGCGAACACGGACTGTATTATTCGTGTTCGTACCGAATAATTGGATTTTTTGTACCCGAACACGGACACTTTACTGTATGTTCGGGTAAAAATCCGTGTTCGGTCGTTATATTTCCGGGTTTTGCATGCTTTGGCGCTCTTTTCATGGCGGGCTTTCAACAGCCAATCAACAATCGTTTAACTGGTGTGCCTTAAGCCATCCCAGCCATGCCTGAAAATGTCTCAGTAGCTGTGATTGGCCGTCTGAAGCATGTGACCAAGTCTTTATAAGTTCCAGGCAGCCGCAGCGTCTTCATTCTGCTGCTTAGATCAGGGACAGAGCACACATCAACGTGCTGGCTGCTGATTAGGGAAAGACAGGCAGGAAAAAAACATTTGTGTCCGGATAGAATTGAGGGACAGGTCGGAGTGTTTAGGCAGGGCGAGTTGTAGGCATTTTAGGGATAGAGTCTGCTGAATTATAGGGTCAGTGTCTTCTACAAAGTACAATCGATATTGCTGTGTGGGGGGTGGGGTGACTCTGCACTCAATCCTGATCTACGATCTCTTCTCAATCCTGTTAGGGAGAGGCTGCTGCTGAATTTTAGGGAAACTGTGTTCTACAAACTACAATCGATATTGCTGTGTGGTGTGGGATAGGAGATAGGCAGGTGTCAGTGATCCACATCCATTTTTCTGTGTGTGAGCTGCAGTGAACACAATCTTTGTGGGGTGCAGTGAACACAATCTTTTTGGGGTGCAGTGAACAACGTCCTTTTTGGGGTGCAGTGAACAAAATCGTTTTGGGGTGCAGTGAACAAAATCCTTTTTGGGGTGCAGTGAACACAATCTTTTTGGGGTGCAGTGAACAAAATCCTTTGTGGGGTGCAGTGAACACAATCTTTGTGGGGTGCAGTGAACACAATCTTTTTGGGGTGCAGTGAACAACATCCTTTTTGGGGTGCAGTGAACAAAATCCTTTTTGGGGTGCAGTGAACACAATCTTTTTGGGGTGCAGTGAACAAAATCCTTTGTGGGGTGCAGTGAACACAATCTTTGTGGGGTGCAGTGAACACAATCTTTTTGGGGTGCAGTGAACAAAATCCTTTTTGGGGTGCAGTGAACAACATCCTTTTTGGGGTGCAGTGAACAAAATCCTTTTTGGGGTGCAGTGAACAACATCCTTTTTGGGGTGCAGTGAACAAAATCCTTTTAGGGTGCAGTGAACACAATCTTTGTGGGGTACAGTGAACAGAATCTTTGTGGGGTGCAGTGAACACAATCTTTGGGGGGTACAGTGAACACAATCTTTTTGGGGTGCAGTGAACAAAATCCTTTGTGGGGTGCAGTGAACACAATCTGTGTGGGGTGCAGTGAACAAAATCTTTTTGGGGTGCAGTGAACAAAATCCTTTGTGGGGTGCATTGAACACAATCTTTGTGGGGTGCAATGAACACAATCTTTTTGGGGTGCAGTGAACAAAATCCTTTTTGGGGTGCAGTGAACACAATCTTTGTGGGGTGCAGTGAACACAATCTTTTTGGGGTGGAGTGAACAAAATCCTTTTTGGGGTGCAGTGAACAACATCCTTTTTGGGGTGCAGTGAACAAAATCCTTTTTGGGGTGCAGTGAACACAATCTTTTTGGGGTGCAGTGAACAAAATCCTTTGTGGGGTGCATTGAACACAATCTTTGTGGGGTGCAGTGAACACAATCTTTTTGGGGTGCAGTGAACAAAATCATTTTTGGGGTGCAGTGAACAACATCCTTTTTGGGGTGCAGTGAACAAAATCCTTTTTGGGGTGCAGTGAACACAATCTTTTTGGGGTGCAGTGAACAGAATCTTTGTGGGGTGCAGTGAACACAATCTTTGGGGGGTACAGTGAACACAATCTTTTTGGGGTGCAGTGAACAAAATCCTTTGTGGGGTGCAGTGAACACAATCTTTGGGGGGTACAGTGAACACAATCTTTTTGGGGTGCAGTGAACAAAATCCTTTGTGGGGTGCAGTGAACACAATCTTTGTGGGGTGCAGTGAACACAATCTTTTTGGGGTGCAGTGAACAAAATCCTTTTTGGGGTGCAGTAAACAACATCCTTTTTGGGGTGCAGTGAACACAATCTTTTTGGGGTGCAGTGAACAAAATCCTTTGTGGGGTGCAGTGAACACAATCTTTGTGGGGTACAGGGAACAGAATCTTTGTGGGGTGCAGTGAACACAATCTTTGGGGGGTACAGTGAACACAATCTTTTTGGGGTGCAGTGAACAAAATCCTTTTAGGGTGCAGTGAACACAATCTTTGTGGGGTGCAGTGAACAAAATCCTTTTTGAGGTGCAGTGAACACAATATTTGTGGGGTGCAGTGAACACAATCTTTGTGGGGTACAGTGAACACAATCTCATACTTCTGAACATTTGCGGGTGCTGCCTGTTCCATACTCCTCCTCCTACTGCTCAACCATCCTTTTAGGGGTACAAACAATAGTAATTGGGGCCTAGTGTGGTGGTGTACGTGTGAGATACATACACTTTCTTTTTGATCATATTTTCTATTCCGCTATTCAATTAAATCCTTTGGGGATCAATTAAATTGCGTGATAGTCTGTGTCGGTACGTGTGAGATCCACCTTTCCAAGTTTTTGGTGTTCATATCATACTTCTGAAGATTTGAGGGTGCTGCCTGTTCCATACTCCTCCTCCTACTGCTCAACCATTCTTTTAGGGGTACAAACAATAGTAATTGGGGCCTAGTGTGGTGGTGTACGTGTGAGATACATACACTTTCTTTTTGATCATATTTTCTATTCCGCTATTCAATTAAAACCTTTGGGGATCAATTAAAATGCGTGATAGTCTGTGTCGGTACGTGTGAGATCCACCTTTCCAAGTTTTTGGGGTTCATCTTATACTTCTGAAGATTTGAGGGTGCTGCCTGTTCCATACTCCTCCTCCTACTGCTCAACCATCCTTTTAGGGGTACAAACAATAGTAATTGGGGCCTAGTGTGGTGGTGTACGTGTGAGATACATACACTTTCTTTTTGATCATATTTTCTATTCCGCTATTCAATTAAAACCTTTGGGGATCAATTAAATTGCGTGATAGTCTGTGTCGGTACGTGTGAGATCCACCTTTCCAAGTTTTTGGGGTTCATCTCATACTTCTGAAGATTTGAGGGTGCTGCCTGTTCCATACTCCTCCTCCTACTCCTCAACCATCCTTTTAGGGGTACAAACAATAGTAATTGGGGCCTAGTGTGGTGGTGTACGTGTGAGATACATACACTTTCTTTTTGATCATATTTTCTATTCCGCTATTCAATTAAAACCTTTGGGGATCAATTAAATTGCGTGATAGTCTGTGTCGGTACGTGTGAGATCCACCTTTCCAAGTTTTTGGGGTTCATCTCATACTTCTGAAGATTTGAGGGTGCTGCCTGTTCCATACTCCTCCTCCTACTGCTCAACCATCCTTTTAGGGGTACAAACAATAGTAATTGGGGCCTAGTGTGGTGGTGTACGTGTGAGATACATACACTTTCTTTTTGATCATATTTTCTATTCCGCTATTCAATTAAAACCTTTGGGGATCAATTAAATTGCGTGATAGTCTGTGTCGGTACGTGTGAGATCCACCTTTCCAAGTTTTTGGGGTTCATCTCATACTTCTGAAGATTTGAGGGTGCTGCCTGTTCCATACTCCTCCTCCTACTGCTCAACCATCCTTTTAGGGGTACAAACAATAGTAATTGGGGCCTAGTGTGGTGGTGTACGTGTGAGATACATACACTTTCTTTTTGATCATATTTTCTATTCCGCTATTCAATTAAAACCTTTGGGGATCAATTAAATTGCGTGATAGTCTGTGTCGGTACGTGTGAGATCCACCTTTCCAAGTTTTTGGGGTTCATCTCATACTTCTGAAGATTTGAGGGTGCTGCCTGTTCCATACTCTTCCTCCTACTCCTCAACCATCCTTTTAGGGGTACAAACAATAGTAATTGGGGCCTAGTGTGGTGGTGTACGTGTGAGATACATACACTTTCTTTTTGATCATATTTTCTATTCCGCTATTCAATTAAAACCTTTGGGGATCAATTAAATTGCGTGATAGTCTGTGTCGGTACGTGTGAGATCCACCTTTCCAAGTTTTTGGGGTTCATCTCATACTTCTGAAGATTTGAGGGTGCTGCCTGTTCCATACTCCTCCTCCTACTGCTCAACCATCCTTTTAGGGGTACAAACAATAGTAATTGGGGCCTAGTGTGGTGGTGTACGTGTGAGATACATACACTTTCTTTTTGATCATATTTTCTATTCCGCTATTCAATTAAAACCTTTGGGGATCAATTAAATTGCGTGATAGTCTGTGTCGGTACGTGTGAGATCCACCTTTCCAAGTTTTTGGGGTTCATCTCATACTTCTGAAGATTTGAGGGTGCTGCCTGTTCCATACTCCTCCTCCTACTGCTCAACCATCCTTTTAGGGGTACAAACAATAGTAATTGGGGCCTAGTGTGGTGGTGTACGTGTGAGATACATACACTTTCTTTTTGATCATATTTTCTATTCCGCTATTCAATTAAAACCTTTGGGGATCAATTAAATTGCGTGATAGTCTGTGTCGGTACGTGTGAGATCCACCTTTCCAAGTTTTTGGGGTTCATCTCATACTTCTGAAGATTTGAGGGTGCTGCCTGTTCCATACTCCTCCTCCTACTCCTCAACCATCCTTTTAGGGGTACAAACAATAGTAATTGGGGCCTAGTGTGGTGGTGTACGTGTGAGATACATACACTTTCTTTTTGATCATATTTTCTATTCCGCTATTCAATTAAAACCTTTGGGGATCAATTAAATTGCGTGATAGTCTGTGTCGGTACGTGTGAGATCCACCTTTCCAAGTTTTTGGGGTTCATCTCATACTTCTGAAGATTTGAGGGTGCTGCCTGTTCCATACTCCTCCTCCTACTGCTCAACCATCCTTTTAGGGGTACAAACAATAGTAATTGGGGCCTAGTGTGGTGGTGTACGTGTGAGATACATACACTTTCTTTTTGATCATATTTTCTATTCCGCTATTCAATTAAAACCTTTGGGGATCAATTAAATTGCGTGATAGTCTGTGTCGGTACGTGTGAGATCCACCTTTCCAAGTTTTTGGGGTTCATCTCATACTTCTGAAGATTTGAGGGTGCTGCCTGTTCCATACTCCTCCTCCTACTGCTCAACCATCCTTTTAGGGGTACAAACAATAGTAATTGGGGCCTAGTGTGGTGGTGTACGTGTGAGATACATACACTTTCTTTTTGATCATATTTTCTATTCCGCTATTCAATTAAAACCTTTGGGGATCAATTAAATTGCGTGATAGTCTGTGTCGGTACGTGTGAGATCCACCTTTCCAAGTTTTTGGGGTTCATCTCATACTTCTGAAGATTTGAGGGTGCTGCCTGTTCCATACTCTTCCTCCTACTCCTCAACCATCCTTTTAGGGGTACAAACAATAGTAATTGGGGCCTAGTGTGGTGGTGTACGTGTGAGATACATACACTTTCTTTTTGATCATATTTTCTATTCCGCTATTCAATTAAAACCTTTGGGGATCAATTAAATTGCGTGATAGTCTGTGTCGGTACGTGTGAGATCCACCTTTCCAAGTTTTTGGGGTTCATCTCATACTTCTGAAGATTTGAGGGTGCTGCCTGTTCCATACTCCTCCTCCTACTGCTCAACCATCCTTTTAGGGGTACAAACAATAGTAATTGGGGCCTAGTGTGGTGGTGTACGTGTGAGATACATACACTTTCTTTTTGATCATATTTTCTATTCCGCTATTCAATTAAAACCTTTGGGGATCAATTAAATTGCGTGATAGTCTGTGTCGGTACGTGTGAGATCCACCTTTCCAAGTTTTTGGGGTTCATCTCATACTTCTGAAGATTTGAGGGTGCTGCCTGTTCCATACTCCTCCTCCTACTGCTCAACCATCCTTTTAGGGGTACAAACAATAGTAATTGGGGCCTAGTGTGGTGGTGTACGTGTGAGATACATACACTTTCTTTTTGATCATATTTTCTATTCCGCTATTCAATTAAAACCTTTGGGGATCAATTAAATTGCGTGATAGTCTGTGTCGGTACGTGTGAGATCCACCTTTCCAAGTTTTTGGGGTTCATCTCATACTTCTGAAGATTTGAGGGTGCTGCCTGTTCCATACTCCTCCTCCTACTGCTCAACCATCCTTTTAGGGGTACAAACAATAGTAATTGGGGCCTAGTGTGGTGGTGTACGTGTGAGATACATACACTTTCTTTTTGATCATATTTTCTATTCCGCTATTCAATTAAAACCTTTGGGGATCAATTAAATTGCGTGATAGTCTGTGTCGGTACGTGTGAGATCCATCTTTCCAAGTTTTTGGGGTTCATCTCATACTTCTAAAGATTTGAGGGTGCTGCCTGTTCCATACTCCTCCTCCTACTGCTCAACCATCCTTTTAGGGGTACAAACAATAGTAATTGGGGCCTAGTGTGGTGGTGTACGTGCGAGATACATACACTTTTTTTTATCATATTTCCTATTCCGCTATTCAATAAAAACCTTTGAGGATCAATTGAATTGCGGTATAGTCTGTGTCGGTACGTGTGAGATCCACCTTTCCAAGTTTTTGAGGTTCATCTCATACTTCTGAAGATTTGAGGGTGCTGTCTGTTCCATACTCCTCCTACTCCTCATCCATCCTTTTAGGGGTAGAAACAATAGTAATTGGGGCCTAGTGTGGTTTTGTACGTGCGAGATACATACACTTTTTTGGATCATATTTCCTATTCCGCTATTCAATAAAAACCTTTCTAGGGCAAGATCTTAAATTACAGAAATATGAGGAGACCGTCAAATAAGGGCCGTGGCCTGGGTTGTGGTGCTGCTGGTAGAGCTCCTGTTGCAAGGAGAGGACGTGGTCGATCTGTGCCAGCTATACGCACAAGTGAAACACCTTCCTCAAGTGTGAGTAGGCGACAGAACCTGCATCAGTATTTGGTAGGGCATCATACGCCCCTAGAAGTGATGAGGCCAGAACAAGTGGAGGCGATAGTAGATTGGTTTGCTGCTGACAGTGCCTCCAGTTCCTTCACATTGTCTCCCACCCAGTCTACTACAGAAAGGTCACAGTTGGCACCTGCAGCCGATGTCCAACCGTCTTTCACCTCACCCCCTTGCAAATCAGGCAAGCAGTCTGAGCCCCAAGCCATACAGCTGTCTCTTCTTCTTTTTGATGACTCTGTCAGCAGGGTTTCCCAGGGCCATCCACCTAGCCCTGCCCCAGAAGTGGAAGAGATTGAGTGCAGCGATGCCCAACCACTTATTTCTCAAGATGAGTACATGCAAGGATCATCGCAGCACGTCTCTGATGATGACGAAACGCAGGTGCCAACTGCTGCGGCGTTCAGCATTGTGGAGACCGACAAGGAGGGCAGGGGTGAAGACTGGGTGGAAGATGATGTGGAGGACGATGAGGTCCTCGACCCCACATGGAATGAAGGTCATGCAGGTGACCTGAGTAGTTTGGAGGAAGAGGCGGTGGTCGCACAGAGCCACCAGCACAGCAGAAGAGGGAGCAGGGTGCAGAAGCGGAGCGGCCGTGCCCTAGACACTACGCCCGCTACTGCCCAACGCAGCAAGGGAACGAGCGCACCAAAGTCAGCTCAAAGGAGTTCTCTAGCGTGGAAGTTCTTTAGAAAATGTGCTGATGACAGGACACGAGTGGTTTGCACCCTGTGCAATCAGAGCTTGAAGCGAGGCATAAACCTTCTCAACCTGAGCACAACCTGCATCATCAGGCATCTAAGTGCAAAGCACGAGCTGCAGTGGAGTACACACCTTCAAAATCAAGAAACGTCTCTGGCTCATCCTGCTTCCTCTTCTGCTGCAGTCTCGGCCGCTCCAGCCACATCTGTAGTGATACCGGCACCTGCCACCCCGCAAACAGACGATCTGTCAGCAACACCACCACCTGGGTCACCAACAACCATCTCCACAATGTCCCGTGGAAGCGTTCAGCTTTCCATCTCCCAAACACTTGAGAGGAAGAGGAAGTACCCCCCTACCCACCCGCGATCCCTGGCCCTGAATGCCAGCATTTCAAAATTATTGGCCTTTGAAATGCTGTCATTCCGTCTGGTGGAGACGCACAGTTTTAAAAACCTTATGTCGGTGGCTGTCCCACAGTACGTCGTGCCCAGCCGCCACTACTTTTCCAGGCAAGCCATCCCTTCCCTGCACAACCAAGTGGGGGAAAAAATCAGGTGTGCACTGCGCAACGCCATCTGTGCCAAGGTCCACCTAACTACCGATACGTGGACCAGTAAGCACGGTCAGGGGAGTTATATCTCCCTAACGGCACACTGGGTAAATGCAGTGGCGGATGGGCCTGAGGCGGATAGCAATTTGGCGCATGTCCTTCCACCACCGAGGATTGCAGGGCGCTTCAGTTTGCCTCCTGTTCCTAACTCCTACTCCGCTTCCTCATCCTCTACCGCCTCCTCATCCGGACAGCGTAACACCTTCACCACCAACTTCAGCACGGCCAGGGGTAAACGACAGCAGGCAGTTTTACAACTTGCCTGTTTGGGGGACAAACCACACACCGCGCAGGAGTTGTGGAGGAGCATGGAACAGCAGACAAATGAGTGGTTGCTGCCAGCGAGCCTCAAGCCCGGCCTGGTGGTGTGTGATAACGGGAGAAATCTCATAGCAGCTCTGGGCCTAGCCGGTTTGACGCACATCCCTTGCCTGGCGCATGTGCTGAATTTGGTGGTGCAGAGGTTCCTTAAAAACTACCCCGATATGTCAGAGCTGCTGCAGAAAGTGCGGGCCGTTTGTGCGCACTTTCGGCGTTCTCACCCTGCTGCTGCTCGCCTGGCAGCGCTGCAGCGTAACTTCAGCCTTCCCGCTCACCGCCTCATATGTGACGTGCCCACAAGGTGGAACTCCACCTTGCACATGCTGCAAAGACTGTGCGAGCAGCAGCAGGCCATAGTGGAGTTTCAGCTGCAGCACGCACGCGTGAGTCGCTCTGCGGAACAGCACCACTTCACCACGAATAACTGGGCCTCCATGCGAGACCTGTGTGCCTTGTTGCGCTGTTTTGAGTACTCCACCAACATGGCCAGTGGCAATGACGCCATTCTCAGCTTAACTATCCCACTTCTATGCCTCCTTGAAAAAACAATTCGGGCGATGATGGAAGAGGATGTGGCACAGGATGAGGAGGAGGAGGAGGATGAAGAGGTAACATTTCCAAGGCTTTCAGGGCAGTCATTCGCAAGGGGCTCCGAGGGTGGGTTCCTGCACACACAAACACCAGGGACACAATTGTCCAGCAGGGGCACAGTTCTGGAGGATGAGGAGGATGAGGAGGAGGAGGAGCTGGAGGAGGAGATGGAACCATGTTCACAGCAGGGTGGCACCCAGGCCAGCTCATGGCCATCACTGGTGCGTGGCTGGGGGGATACAGAGGACACGGACGATACACCTCCCACAGAGGACAGCCTTTCGTTGCCTCTGGGCAGCCTGGCACACATGAGCGATTACATGCTGCAGTGTCTCCACAACGACTGCCGAGTTGCCCACATTCTAACTTGTGCTGATTACTGGGTGGCCACGCTGCTGGATCCCCGTTACAAGGACAACGTACCGTCCTTAATTCACTCACTGGAGCGCGATCCCAAGATGCGCGAGTACAAGCGCACGCTGGTAGACGCCATGCTGCTGGCATTCCCATCTGAGAGCGGGGCCGCAGTGGAAGCACAAGGCAGAGGAGGAGGAGGAGGTCGCCAACGCAACCAGGGCACCGCCAGCACCTCAGAAGGCAGGGTTAGCATGGCCGAAATGTGGAAAAGCTTTGTCAGCACGCCACAACAAACAGCAGCACCAGCAGCTCAGATGGAACGTCTTAGCAGGAGGCAGCATTTTACCAACATGGTGGAGCAGTATGTGTGCACACGCCTACATGTAGTGAATGAGGGGTCTGCCCCCTTCAACTTCTGGGTCTCCAAATTGGGCACATGGCCTGAGCTTGCCCTTTACGCCTTGGAGGTGCTGGCGTGCCCTGCAGCCAGTGTATTATCTGAACGGGTATTTAGCACGGCTGGGGGCGTTATAACAGACAAGCGCAGCCGCCTGTCCAGAGACAATGTGAACAAGCTCACGTTCATTAAAATGAACCAGGCATGGATCCCACGGGACTTTTCCGTACCTTATGCAGAATAGCAATGGATACCGACCTTACCCACCCATTGTTCCATTTTTGCTCTTTCTCACTCTTTTGGGGTGTACCCTCATTTAAAATTTGTGAAAAGAAGCAGTGTTGGCTACCTCGTCCTCCTCCTCAGGGCCAGATTAACGTAGGGGCTATTGGAGCTGCAGCTCCAGGCCCCTACCTTTTATATAGGCCCCGGGTTGGCCATATTCACTGTTACCGCTCTTCTGTCACTTGTAAACACAGAAGTCTGGCTTCTATGCTCGCTTCCCCAGGCAGCACCCTCAGAACCTCCCCACACAGCGCGAAGGTCGGACAAGGAGGGACAGTTGCCGATGCATGGATGTGTTTATGGGCTTCAGAGACAGCATCCCATGTTGAATTAGGCATGCATGGCTGCACCCTTCCTCCTCTGGGTGCATGGCAAGGCACGGCCCTTAAGGCCCTTCAAAATCCTCAGCACCAAGCCCATGATGCTCTTAATCCGGCCCTGGTCCTCCTCCATCGCCGCTTCCACCTACACCGCCCATAGGTGTGCGCAGCCTATTGCATTAAGGTGTGCACCCCAAAGTTGAAATACACATGCATGTGTTTGCCAGCAGGGAGAGTAATGTATCGGGGCCATGTACCTGTAGGCAAAGAGAAATAGAGCAGAGCAGGTCCGAGGGAGATCTTTCTCATCTCCTCACTGGCAATGCTATGTGCCCTAGGTGATTAGGGTGTGCCCAGGCACACCCGGCACACCCTGTGCGCATGCCTATGTCACCGCCACATCCACCACCACCTCAACCTCCCTCCTACTCCATATGGGCCTCGTCCTTCAGAGATGAAGAAGAACATTGTTTTATTTTTCTGTTTTTTTTTTGTTGTTTTAAGTTATTTCCCTATCCACATTTGTTTGCAGAGCACTTGCCATGCTCTTAATTACGTTTTGCTGCCATTTGCAGCACTCTAGCCCTTTCCTTTGGTGTTTTAGAGCCATTTTAGTGCCTTAAAGTTCGGGTCCCCATTGACTTCAATGGGGTTCGGTGTCCGGGAAAAGTTCGGTAAAAGTCCGGGACACGGACCCGGACTTTTTTTTAAAGTTCGGCCGAACCCGTCGAACACGGACATCTAGGTGTCCGCTCAACCCTAGTCAATAGTAAAGAATTTTGTGACAGGTGTAGATTTTAGTGACTTTTTTAGGATAAATTTCTCTTGTGTCAGAGAATTTCTCCTGCGTTTTTTCCCCAACGCGTTTCGGCTCTCTGTCAAGCCTTTTTCAAGGGTGGTAGTCACCAGTTCTGTAATGATTATACAGATAATATCATTAGTCATCTTTGAGTAAATACCACTGATTTTATTCAATGTGGTATCTTTAGGAACACTATATATATATATATACATACATCAATATTTTCTCCATGTGTGATTATGTTTCTCCCTTTAGAACAACGAGAACCTTAGCCGCATCCTGAAAGATATGGTACTGTTTAGAGTGAGTATAGATATGTAATTCTATCATTTAATAAATGTCGGTTATTGACACTTACAATCAATATTGGACGAGTGCTGCCTATTGGGGCATACACCCGTTCAATAACTTCTCCGATACAGAAATTTGTGTTTGTTTCAGATTAGATCCGAAACACATCAGGCGCGTCTGTTTGAGAGAATAATTTTTCCTTTCATTAGAGGTCATTTTTAATAACATTCAATTACAATATGATTTGTGTAGCAATTGTATACGCTATATTATTTTTTATTTATTTGCTGATTCCCCCCCCACGTAAGTGGAGTTATCCTTTAAATGGGGAGAATTGGGAAGAGGAGTGGAAAGGTATTCGCCCCTTTAAAGTTTAGGGTTTGTAGAAGAATAAAGCCTGGGAACCATATGTACAGTGTGGGGTAAATGGTTGGATACTTTTGTTGTTCATTTTGTATCTTTTCTTTCTTTTATGCCTTTTTCAGGAATACCACATAGGTTTTTCATGTGCTTTGTATTGTCATGGTTTATGTCTTTTGTCCTTTAAAAATCTAAAAAATACTAAGTTGAACAAAGGACATTTAGTGAATTTACATACAGTCAGGTCCATAAATATTGGGACATCGACACAATTCTAATCCTTTTGTCTCTATACACCACCACAATGGATTTGAAATGAAACAAACAAGATGGGCTTTAACTGCAGACTTTCAGCTTTAATTTGAGGGTATTTACATCCAAATCAGGTGAAAGGTTTAGAAATTACAACAGTTTGTATATGTGCCTCCCACTTTTTAAGGGACCAAAAGTAATGGGACAATTGGCTGCTCAGCTGTTCCATGGCCAGGTGTGTGTTATTCCCTCATTATCCCATTTACAAGGAGCAGATAAAAGGTTCAGAGTTCATTTCAATTGTGCTATTTGGAATCTGTTGCTGTCAACTCTCAATATGAGATCCAAAGAGCTGTCACTATCAGTGAAGCAAACCATCAATAGGCTGAAAAAACAAAACAAACCCATCAGAGAGATAGCAAAAACATTAGGTGTGGCCAAAACAACTGTTTGGAACATCCTGATTTTGTCTTTTTGCTGATGACACAAAGATATGTAACAGGGTTGATGTTCCTGGAGGGAAACGCCAAATGGAAAAGGATTTAGGAAAACTAGAAGAATGGTCAGAACTCTGGCAACTGAAATTTAATGTGGATAAGTGCAAGATAATGCACCTGGGGCGTAAAAACCCAAGGGCAGAATATAGAATATTTGACACAGTCCTGACCTCAGTATCTGAGGAAAGGGATTTAGGAGTAATTATTTCAGAAGACTTAAAGGTGGGAAGACAATGTAATAGAGCAGCACAAAATGCCAGCAGAATGCTTGGATGTATAGGGAGAGGTATAAGCAGTAGAAAGAGAGAAGTGCTTATGCCGCTGTACAGAACACTGGTGAGACCTCACTTGGAGTATTGTGCGCAGTACTGGAGGCCATATCTCCAGAAGGATATAGATACTCTAGAGAGAGTTCAGAGAAGAGCTACTAAACTAGTACATGGATTGCAGGAAAAATCTTACCAGGAAAGGATAAAGGACCTTAACATGTATAGCTTGGAAGAAAGAAGAGACAGAGGGGATATGATAGAAACTTTTAAATACATAAAGGGAATCAACTCGGTAAAAGAGGAGAGCATATTTAAAAGAAGAAAAACTACCACAAGAGGACACCATTCTAAACTAGAGGGGCAAAGGTTTAAAAGTAATATGAGGAAGTATTACTTTACTGAGAGAGTAGTGGATGCATGGAATAACCTTCCTGCAGAAGTGGTAGCTGCAAATACAGTGAAGGAGTTTAAGCATGCATGGGATAGGCATAAGGCTATCCTTCATATAAGATAGGGCCAGGGACTATTCATAGGATTCAGATATATTGGGCAGACTAGATGGGCCAAATGGTTCTTATCTGCCGACACATTCTATGTTTCTATGTTTCTTAAAAAGAAAGAACGCACCGGTGAGCTCAGCAACACCAAAAGACCCGGAAGACCACGGAAAACAACTGACCAAATAATTCTTTCCCTGGTGAAGAAAACACCCTTCACAACAGTTGGCCAGATCAAGAACACTCTCCAGGAGGTAGGTGTATGTGTGTCAAAGTCAACAATCAAGAGAAGACTTCACCAGAGTGAATACAGAGGGTTCACCACAAAATGTAAACCATTGGTGAGCCTCAAAATCAGGAAGGCCAGATTAGAGTTTGCCAAACAACATCTAAAAAAGCCTTCACAGTTCTGGAACAACATCCTATGGACAGATGAGACCAAGATCAACTTGTACCAGAGTGATGGGAAGAGAAGAGTATGGAGAAGGAAAGGAACTGCTCATGATCCAAAGCATACCACCTCATCAGTGAAGCATGGTGGTGGTAGTGTCATGGTGTGGGCATGTATGGCTGCCAATGGAACTGATTCTCTTGTATTTATTGATGATGTGACTGCTGACAAAAGCAGAAGGAGGAATTCTGAAGTGTTTCGGGCAATATTATCTGCTCATATTCAGCCAAATGCTTCAGAACTCATTGGACGGCGCTTCACAGTGCAGATGGACAATGACCCGAAGCATACTGCGAAAGCAACCAAAGAGTTTTTTTAAGGCAAAGAAGTGGAATGTTATGCAATGGCCAAGTCAATCATCTGACCTGAATCCAATTGAGCATCCACTGTGGGTCCCCACATCGCACTCGACTTGTAGGCAGTTCACACTGCCATATGCATATCACTGGGGGTGTCAATACAAAGTTAACGACACCCCCAGATCAGTTTGCATATCACAGTGCGAACTGACAGTTCGGACATGAATCGGATCGCATAGGTGTGAACACCCATGCAATCCGATTCTGGTGTGGACCAAAAAAAAGGGTCCTGTGCAGCTTTGTTCCGAATGCAATGCAAATTCAGCCATACAATCTGTATGGCTGAATTCTCAATGCACAGACATCGCATGTGATTTGCACAGCAGTGCGCTGCGAATCACATGCAATGTCTGACATTGCATATGTGTGAACCAGGACTAATAGTTACTTTAATTGGCAATTGCAGGGTCAGGCAACACTGTACCCAAATGAAATTGATATGATTTTTTTGCACACAAATAGAGCTTTCTTTTGGTAGTATATATATAGAAAATTAAAAAAAAAAAAAAAACTGGTTTAAATAATTTGGTGGAGGGGAGATTATGGTGTGGTTGTTTTTTAGGGCTTTGCCCCTAAAGCCCCGTACACACGTACCGATTGTCGGCCGTAAATATTCGCCCGATTTTAGGCTTGTTAGTATGATGCTTCCAACAGCCGACAGTGCATTTTCGGCCAAACAGAATCTGTCGTGAAGACTTTAAAATTTTTGTTGGCCGTCACCAGAACGGCTGATTGTTCGCCAGTCAGTACAGAATTCGGCTGACAAACAGCAGATTAGCAAGACTGGGCATGCTCAGAAAAGAAAAAACACACGGAAAGTTAACCATCACATGACATCACTTCTGCAGTCGGCTGTTGTTGGCCGACAAAATTCGTGTGCAGTCTTTTGCACTTTTCAGCCGACAGGACAGCACCGGACAAAAGACGGCCGATCGTTCGGCCGACATTCGGTACGTGTGTACGGGGCTTTAGTTCCAGTGAAGGGAACTCTTAGACCCTGTTCACACCTGAGCGTATTTCAGCTCGTAAAACGCTCATCACTGAGATCTTAAAATGCCCAACAAGCAAAATCCCATTAATTTCAATGGCCCCTGTTTTGCCTGCAGCAAAACGACTGAAGCACAAAAAAGTACATGAGCTTCTTTTATGGCAGATTACCAGTGTTTTTGTTAGATGTCAATGCCTGTCTCCAAACACCTGCAAAATGCCTAAAAAAGGCATGAAAATTATACGTTCAGGTGTGAATGGAGCCTTAAGGCATCAGCATACCAACCCTTTTGGACAATTTTATGCTTCAAACTTTGTGGGAACAGTTTGGGGATGGCCCCTTCCTGTTCCATCATGACTGCGCACCAGTGCACAAAGCAAGGTCCATAAAGACGTGGATGAGCGAGTTTGGGGTGGAGGAACTTGACTGGCCTGCACAGAGTCCTGACCTCAACCCGATGGAACACCTTTGGGATGAATTAGAGCGGAGACTGCGAGCCAGGGCTTCTCATCCAACATCAGTGTCTGACCTCACAAATGCCCTTCTGGAAGAATGGTCAAACATTCCCATAGACACACTCCTAAACCTTGTGGACAGCCTTCCCAGAAGAGTTGAAGCTGTTATAGCTGCAAAGGGTGGGCCAACTCAATATTGAACCCTACTGTCAGTTTTTCAGGCAGACCTGATCGGATGCTCCATGCATCCCTATGGGGCAGCGGGTGTCAGTGGAGACATCTCCGTTGACACCAGCTGCATTCGATTCCCATCCTGTCCGTGAAATCCAGGCAGATGGAAACTCTATTTTCCATCCATCTGGAGGATCGGATCGGATGAGAACTGACAGGCGGTCCTTTCTCATCCGATTCCCCCATAGAGAGCAGCGGGGACCTGACAGAGCGTCTCTGCACACGGAGCGGAGACGGACCTGTCATCCGTCTGTTCAGTGGGGAACGGCGGATTGATCCCTGCTGAGCAGAACGGGCTCCGTCGGGCGGTGCGCCCATGTGAAAGAGCCCTAAGGCCCCTTTCACACATGGGAGTCCGTCGGCGGACTCCGTTTTTCTCAGCGGGGGATCGATCCCAAAAGGGTTCACCGCTTTTCCTCCCTTTATTTTGGGTGGAGCGGGTACCCTCCCCTCCCAAAACCTTCTGGGACACGCCACAGGTCCGAGGAGGCTGTGGGACCATTCATAGTGTGCAGCAAGGCTCATCCATGTACAGTGGGAAGCAGTCTTGTGAAGCGGATTCACTTTTATTGGCGGCGGGAGAGTTGCTCCACCTACCGCCGCTTCCGGGTCATTTTCCCCTCTTACCGGAGCCGTCAGTAGCGGGGAAAACAATACGGTCCTTTCCCCTCCTAGGCAGGAAGTTGAGTGAGGGCAAGCTGGCCCCCACACGACTCTATGGCCTTGGAGGACCGGAGTGACGTCATACTTCGCTTCCTTTCAACGGCCTTAAAGGGCCCATTTTTTTTTCATGATGAAAAAAAAATACTTTTTTTTTTTTTTGCTTTTTAGTGTAGATGTGAGATTTGAGGTCTTTTTGACTGCCAGATCTCACATTAAAGAGGACCTGTCCAGTCCTGCTTATTTCTATTACAAGGGATGTTTACACTCCTTGTAATGGGAAAAAAAGTGATCAAAAATTTTTTTTTTTAAAGGGACAGTGTAAAAATAAAAAATAAAAGGTAAAAAAAATAAGAAAAAAATAAATGTAAAGCATCCCGTCCCTCTGAGCTTACGCGCAGAAGCGAACGCATACGCAAGTCGTGCCGACATATGTAAACGGTGTTCAATGCACACATGTGAGGTATCACCGCGATCGTTAGAGTGAGAGCAATAATTCTAGCCCTAGACCTCCTCTGTAACTCTAAACTGTTAACCTGTAGAAATTTTTAACCATTGCCTATGGAGATTTTTAAGTACCAATGTTTGTCACCATTCCATGAGCGTGCGCAATTTTGGGGCATGACATGTTGGGTATCTATTTTCTTGAAATAACAATATCTTTAACATTATTGAAAAAAAATTGGGCTAACTTTACTGTTTCGTTTTTTTTGTTTAATGCAGTTAAATGTATTTTCTTCCCAAAAAATTGCATTTGAAAGATCACTGCACAAATTTTTTTTCCTACAAATAGAGCTTTCTTTTGGTGGTATTTGATCACCTCTGCGGTTTTTATTTTTTGCGCTATAAACAAAAAAAGACAGACAATTTTGAAAAATAAAAAAAAACAATATTTTTTACCCTCTACTATAAAACATATTTTTGGTAAAAAAAAAAATCCCAATAAGTGTATATTGATTGGTTTTCGCAAAAGTTATAATGTCTATGAGCTTTGGGATATATTTATGGAATTTTTATTACTTTTTTTAATGTCCAATCACAGCGGGATCGGGTCGCCGGCATGTGCATGTGCACGCCCCAGACCCCGAAGTGCAAGATAACATACTATGCACAGTATATGATCGGTAAGCATTAACCACTTGCCGATCGCCGCACGACTATTTACTGCGGCAGTCAACCCCGTACAGGCAAACTGACGTAGAGTTACGTCGGTTGCCTACGAGCCTCTAGGGGTCGAGCGCGCGCCGCCGTATGCGCGCTCCCGCCCCCACTCATTCCCTGACATGTCTGCGCGAGTGACCGACGGCTCCGATGTCCGCCGGTCACCCGCGATCCCCCGGTGAGACTGAGAAAGGCAGGCGGCTGATGTAAACAAAGCCGCCTGTCATTCTCCCTGATCTAACTGCAGAGACTACACAATCCTGCTATGTAGGATCGTATGTCTCTGTGGTTACATCACAAGCCACGCCCCTTTACAGTTAGAATCACGCCCCTAGTGACACACTTAACCCCTTGATCACTAATAAAGTTAACCCCTTCCCTGCCAGTGCCATTTTTACAGTAACAGTGCATATGTATATCACCAACTACTGTAGTAATGTCACTGGTACCCCCAAAAGTGTCAAAGATGTTAGTCAGGGGTCCGATCTGTCCACCACAATGCCGCAGTCCCACTAAAAATCGCAGATCGCCGCCATTACTAATTAAAAAAAGAAACAATAAAAATGACATAAATCTTTCCCTTAGTTAGTAAATGCAATAACCTTTGCGCAAACCAATCAAAATACGCTTATTGTGATTTTTTTTTACCAAACATAGGTAGCAGAAAACAAATTGGCCTAAAATGTTAAAAAATTTTACATATTTTTGGGGGGGAATTTCATATAAAAAAATGTGAAAAATATTGTTATTTTGTTTGTGGAAAAAAAAGGACGTCAATTTCATTTGGGTACAGCGTTGCACGACCGCGCAATTGTCTGTTAAATTCACGCAGTGCCGAATCGCAAAATAGGGCCTGGTCTTTGAGCAGGAAAATCCTCCGGGGCTTAAGTGGTTAAAAAAAAAAAAAACCTTTCCATTTTCCTCACATTTACAGTAAAACCTTGGATTGCGAGCATAATTTGTTCCGGAAACATGCCTTTAATCCAAAGCACTCTTATATCAAAGCAAATTTCTTATAACAAAAAATGGAAACTCGGATGATTCGTTCCACAACCATTTATTCATAAATCCTTCAGTTTAAAGTCCATATAAAAAGATTATAGCAATGTGATAGGTTGTGTAACCATAAAATTTCCATCCACAAATGGCGCCTCCACAAGGGGATTAGAAGCAAAATCCAGTAGGAGCTACAGAGTATAAAAGAGAAGAGAGGTGCCTCTAAGTGTAGCAATTTGGTTACATTTAATGAAGGTACAACATTTAGTAACTCACATGGTTGATGATTAAAACCGGCACATCTAAGTATGCAGGCATCTGGGGTAAAGCTGTTCACATTGACCGTCCTCCTCACCGCGGCTCTCACCACCGTCCCTTCTGCAGTCGTGACCAGGAAGACCACACTGCAGTAGAGCGATCTGAAAGCGAGGCTTGAAGCACTTGTGGAGCGCAGTGTGGAAGGGAGGATGTAGATGGCAGTGCGTAGGATGGTCTATGTGGACAGCTTTACCCCGGATCCCTGCATACTTAGATGTGCCTGTTTTAATCATCAACCATGTGAGTTGCTAAATGTTGTACCTTCATTAAATGTAACCATATTGCTACACTTAGAAGCGCCTCTCTTCTCCTTTTATACTCAGTTGTGACGTGACGCTACTTGTATATCAAGACATCGCTTGTATATCAAGTCAAAATTTATAAACAAATGATGCTTGTCTTGCAAAACGCTCTCAAACCAAGTTACTCACAATCCAAGTGTAGCAGTATTTCCAGGCATCGGGCCTGAGGGTCTGCCATTGTTACCGGTAACACTTCCAACACATTTAAGTTGAAAGCCCCAAGTGTGAGATTGGAGACAATGACCATTCCGGCATCTTTGGTTTGTTTTGTTTATTTAGTAATGGGGATTGGAGAAGGGAATGAGTGGGATACTCCTCTGGCTCAACTAGGTTCAACTGGGACTCTGTACAGAAAAATGCCTGTTAGCGCTGTCTTGACGCCAGCTGAATGCCGACCAACGCTTCCTGGAGCTTGAAGATACTGTTCTGCTGAACTGTGCTAGAACTTTGACTTTAACATACTGGTTAACTCAGAAGATCCAGGACTGAAGGACATTTGACTCCTGACATTCTGTTTAGCTCAAAAGTCCTGTGAACAGCTCCCTCCAGCCCTTCACTGACTGAGGTAGCTCCTTGTAACTGCTTGTGCTGCTGCAACTCTCAACCAGTGTTGCTCATCTTACTTTAAAAAAGTAATTAGTTACAGTTACAAATTACTTCTCCCAAAAAGTAATTGAGTTACTGACTCAGTTACCACATTGAAAAAGTAATTAGTTACTCAGCAAAGTAACTGAATTTTTTTTACTATTCTATAATGCAATTACGTTCTATAAGATCTTTAATAGTGGTGGCGGTGTGGCACACTGTGGGGGTCTGAGTCCTGAGTTCTCCTAACTGTGAGTAACTGTATTTTGTTTTGTTTTTTGGTACCTGCTGCCTGAAATGGTGGTGGCAGTGTGGTGGCGGTGTGGCACACTGGTGGTGGTGGCGGTGTGGCACACTGGTACTGGGACAGTAGAGCAGGGTCCCCATAGATCCCACTTTAGAGCAGGCCAGGGTCATCATCAATCCCCCTTTAGAGCAGGGTCCCCATAAATCCCCCTTTAGAGCAGGGTCCCCCAAAGATCCCCTTTAGAGCAGGCCATGCTCCCCATAGATCCCCCTTTAGGGACGGGTCCCCATAGATCCCTGTTTAGAGCAGGGTCCCCATAGATCTAAAGGGACCCTGCTCTAAAGGGGGATTTATGAGGACCCTTTTCTAAGGGTGGATCTATGGGGACCCTTCTCTAAAGGGGGATCTATGGGGACCCTGCTCTAAAGGGGGATTTATGAAGACCCTGCTCTCAAGGGGGGTATATGAGGAACCCTTTATAAGGGGGATCTATGGGAACCCTTCTCTAAAGGGGGATCTATGGGGACCCTGCTCTAAAGGGGGATCTATGGGGACCCTTCTCTAAAGGGGGATTTATGAGGACCCTGCTCTAAAGTGGGATATATGGGGGACACTGCTCCAAAGGGGGATCTATAGGGCCCCAGGGCCTGTTCTAAAGGGGATCTAGGGGGACCGAGTTCTAAAGGGGATCTATAAGGGACCCTGCTCTAAAGGGAGATCTATGGCACAGATCCCTCTTTAGAACAGGGTCGCCATAGATCCATCTTTAGAGCAAGCCAGCGTCCCCAAAGCTACCCCATAGATTCCCCTTTAGAGCAGGCCAGGCAGGGTCCCCCATATATCCCACTTTAGAGCAGGCCAGGCAGGGTCCCCCATATATCCCACTTTAGAGCAGGCAAGGCAGGGTCCCCCATATATCTCACTTTAGAGCAGGCAACGCAGGGTCCCCCATATATCTCACTTTAGAGCAGGCAACGCAGGGTCCCCCATATATCTCACTTTAGAGCAGGCAACGCAGGGTCCCCCATATATCTCACTTTAGAGCATGCAACGCAGGGTCCCCCATATATCTCACTTTAGAGCAGACAAGGCAGAGTCCCCCAAAGATCTCCTTTAATGAACGTTTTTAAAGTTCTGGTTTTGCTGTTATAGGAGGACACACACTCACAGTGCAGAACGAATGAAGATTTGACTTACATCTCTCATGACTCAGCTGGGACCCGGGCGGGCTGGACACACTGCAATGCTGACACCGGCGGCGGGCATGGCAGGCATGGGCAGCAGGTTAGAGGAAGAACTTGGAAGTTGCTTCCGTTCTTCCTTCAGAGCGGAGGACTCAGAGCCTGGGGGGCAGGGCAACCTGAGCAGCACTGCACCTGATTGGCTAGGATAACGGCGGCGGCTAGGAGACTTCCAATAGAACTTGAAATGCAATGCCTGGCCGCGAGAGTCCATGCCCGAGCACAGCGGCGAACAACCGACCTTGTCTGCGTCTTCTCCTCTTCTCTTTCCTGTACCGCAGACAGCGGTCATAGAGGAGAGGGGGAATTACAATTACATCTACTGCCATCTAGTGGCGGTAGATGTAATTGCGGTAACGCAGCCAAAAGTAACGGCAGCGGCGTTACAAGGAGGGAACGAGTATTCAGTTAGATTACTCGTTACCCTCAAAAGTAACTGCGTTAAGTAACGCCGTTTACTTAAACGCAGTTACTACCATCCCTGCTCTCAACTCTGTACACTGCACACTGTACACATTAACTCTTCAGGGCCCAACTACCGGCGCCCCCTTTACACTTCAGGGTCCTCTCACTAGGCACCCCTCTACACTTCAGGGTCCTCTCACTAGGCACCCCCTCTACACTTCAGGGTCCTCTCACTAGGCACCCCCTCTACACTTCAGGGTCCTCTCACTAGGCACCCCCTTTACCGCTAGCAAACTCCTGGATCCCTAGACTTTCTCCGGAGTGGTCCCCTCACAGCTAGGCAGACCACCAGGGGTAGTTCACAGTACTCACAAACTGGGCATGCTTTCCTGGAACTAGGCCCCTCTTGCTCCACTGGTCCTCAGCACACTGGATTCCTTCTGCGGCTCAATTCATCTCTCCCTCTCTCTCTCCACTCTCAGGCAAGCCGCCCGAGACACCCGCTTCTTCTGACAGAAGGAGAGACAGCCGCACTCTCCCTCCCGGACTCTGCTTCCCACAAGAATCCTCTGTGGCAGAATCTGCCTTCTAGGGTACATACACGCCTGAATATGTCTCTGATTGGGTTTCCTCCACTGCCCTATGAGAATCCGCTCCTGGAGCCAGTGGGGAGACTCCCCTCTCAGCAGACACACCTGGGAGACATGACAGCCTAGCTGAAATCATGGCCCTGCTGTTAGGCAGTCAAGGCCCACTATACTTTACCTAGCACCTACCTTGTAGGGTGCTACACAAGGTTTTACTGTACTATTTTAGACGTTATCGCTGGCTTTCTGTGCTTCTCTATGCAATGCAGACAGATCATGGCTGGTGGGAGGGGCCTGAAGGGTGCTGTACATAGCTTCCTGAAAACATCACAGTGCCCTGCCTCAGTACTCCTCTGAAGAGCCCTCAAACCTGATGCAAGCAGTGCAGTGGCAGAGCCAGAGGGCTAGCTGGGGTGGCAATTGCAAAGTCCTTGCCACCCCTGTTGCCACCCCGCTCGCGCTTGCTGAAAAGATTTTGCTCATAATAACATTACATTAGCTGAACGAGTGGGCGCCTGTGCAGCTAGTTCTCTGTGACTGTGCGTGGTGAGCCGCAGCGGCGCCGTGAGCCGCTGCACAGCTAACCAATCACTCGTGCCTGCACACCTGATTGGCTCGCTGTGCCACTACTCACAGTGAGTAGCGGCACAGCGAACCAATCAGGTGTGCAGGCACGTGTGATTGGTTAGCTGTACAGCGGCTCACGGCGCCGCTGCAGATCACCACGCTCAGTCACAGAGAACTAGCTGCACAGGCGCCCACTCGTTCAGCTAATGTAACTCACAACGTGATTGTTTCGATTTCCTGAGCTGAGCTCACCGCTCGGTCAAGAGAACTAGCTGCGGGCCGGCCCGGGCTGCAGACTGAACATGTTACATGTCCCGTGGGATGGATGTGTCAGGCTGTGTTCTTCACTTCTTCTTCTTCTACCTGTAACTTTAGGTAAGTCTCTCTGGTCTCTGCATGATTGAAGGGGACACGGCATGCTGGTCACTACATTGATGGGTTGGTACGCTGGTCACTACATTGTCAATTGATGGGGGGGGGGGGCATGCTGGTCACTACATTGATGGGTTGGTATGCTGGTTACTACATTGTCAATTGATGGGGGGGGGCATGCTGGTCACTACATTGATGGGTTGGTATGCTGGTCACTACATTGTCAATTGATGGGGGGGCATGCTGGTCACTACATTGATGGGTTGGTATGCTGGTCACTACATTGTCAATTGATGGGGGGGCATGCTGGTCACTACATTGATGGGTTGGTATGCTGGTCACTACATTGTCAATTGATGGGGGGGCATGCTGGTCACTACATTGATGGGTTGGTATGCTGGTTACTACATTGTCAATTGATGGGGGGCATGCTGGTCACTACATTGATGGGTTGGTATGCTGGTTACTACATTGTCAATTGATGGGGGGGGCATGCTGGTCACTACATTGATGGGTTGGTATGCTGGTCACTACATTGTCAATTGATGGGGGGGCATGCTGGTCACAACATTGATGGGTTGGTACGCTGGTCACTACATTGTCAATTGATGGGGGGGCATGCTGGTCACTACATTGATGGGGGGCAATATCGTGCAGCCCTACTCATAGGCGTGCGCACGGGGTGTGCCGGATGTGCCTAGGCACACCCTAATCACCCTCTGCAGTGCTTCTGCCATGTCCGCCGCTGCTGTGTCTGCTGCTCTCTGCCCATGGCTGCTCAGCTCCCGAACCCAATCCTGTCAGTGCAGAGACTGAGAGGGACTGTCTGGGGGAGGACCCTGGCCTGCTGTAAGGGGGATCTATATAGGGGACCTCACCTCACCCTGGCCTGCTGTAAAGGAGGATCTATGGGGGACCTGCCCTGGCCTGCTCTAAAGGGGATATATGGGGATCCTGCTCTAAAGGGGGATCTATGCCATAGATCCCCCTTTAGAGCAGGGTCCCCATAGATCCCCTTTAGAGCAGAGCCCTGTGATCGGTGTGCGGCCTTAAAATAATAATGTTTACTTTGATAATTGTTTATTTAATTAAAAATGTTTTAATAACACTTAGAATGTTTGTTTACATTTATTTATAAAAGTGTGTGTATATATATATATATATATATATATATATATATATACACACACATGTATATTGACCCCCCAAAATAATACCTTGCCACCCTTGTTTTAAAAGTCTAGCTCCACCACTGAAGCAGTGGGCAGGCTGTTGGGAGCAGTTATGTAAATATCAAAATGCCATGATGGGTGAATGTCAGCTTGGAGGAGTGGCTGTTCCTAGGCATGCTGTATTTGTATTCAGACCTCCCTAGGTAATGCCCACATGTGATGCTGAGACTCCATAAATTAGAGAACTGAAATCCAATGAACAAAAGTGTTGGGCCAGGAACAGCCAGGGTGAGGAGGAAAGATCTAGATCAGTGATGGCGTACTTTGGCACCCCAGATATTTTTGGAATTACATCTCCCATGATGCTCAACCACACTGCAGTGTAGTTGAGCATCATGGGAAATGAGGTTCCAAAAAATCTGTGGTGCCAAAGTACGCCATCACTGACCTAGATGATGCTGGAGCTCCTCCAGCCACAAAATGAGGCGGACTCTATCTGACTTGCTGCAACTTCTAATGCACATTGTGAGAAGCTCACAGTGTGGAGTGAAACCAGAATAAGCTATTTTAGTGCAGGAGAGGAGCCGCTAAAACTGTGCAAGACTGAAGAAAAGGTTGGAGTTTAACTTTAACTTGTAGATATCTAAAATGATTTCATAGCATCATTCAGATTGACCTAATTGAATACTTTAGCATCTTTTATTGGTCTGGATGGGATAAAGTGGATTACAACAAGCAGATTTCCATTCAACAAATTAGCTGAAATATTGAAATCCCTGAAATAATAATGATTAAATGAAAAGTCAGATAAATTATAAAAGGTTAATGACGTTAGGAAACAGTGACCGTGGTTCAGCGCACAGATGTGGGGCTGTGTGGCAATGTTTTTCTTCAGAAAATCTCAAAGATCCCGGGAACAATGGTAAAAGCCTGTAACATTTTGATAACAATGAGTCACAGATAAGCGATGTGTGGGAACAAAGTTTACTGAATGAACATCGACAGCAGTTTGCAGTGCTTCTGCCTGATTGAAAAATGTATTTAGGAAGGACATTCTGAACCAGGGTTCCATGGAATCCTAGGATCCTTCCACCATCTGACTGCATGTGTCTGCATAGTTCTAGGTCCAACAGAGGCTTGAATGTAACAGTGGCATTCTGACAACCATTGTAAGGGTGAACTTCTTCCCACTGATCAATAATGGACTAATCTTAGCAGAGGTAGCCTGAGATCTGAAATGTATTTCAAATGTCTGTTTGGGATAGGTTTGTCTAGAGGGGTTCCCTTAAGCTGTGTCTAGCTGACCTCCCATCTGATGGTTTCTCCATAATTCTAGATCCAATGCCCACTTGGCAAAGCCAGTGGCATGACTGTAAGGCTGGCATTCTGACCATCACTGTAAGGGGAGCATTCTTCCCACTGACCACCACTGTAAAGGGGAAGTTCTTCTCACTGACAACCACTGTAAGGGAGGCATTCTTCCCCCTGACCACTAATAGATAATTCTTACCTGGGATAATCTGAGATTTGAAATATATTTCAAGGGTCTGTCTAGAATAGGTTCCTCCAGAGGTTGTTAGGGGTTCCTTGAGCTGTAGCTAGCTGATCTGCCATATGATAGTGTCTACACGGTTCTAGGTCCAATTCCTCTTGGCAAAGCCAATAGCATGACTGTAAAATTGGCACTGCTGTAAGATGTAATTGTATGGGGGCATTTTTCCCACTGACTACCACTATAAGGAAGGCATTCTTCCTTCTGAAAATCAACATAAGGTGTCTACTTGCCAGTGATTCCAGATGGACTAATCTTAGCAGGGGTCATCTGAGACCTGGAACATTTTTCAAGGGTTCATCTTGAGTAAGCTCCTTTAAAGGTTACTAAGGGTTCCTTGAGCTTTGGCTAACTGACCTCTCTGATGGTGTCTGCATAGTTCAAGGTCCAACACCACTTGGCAAAGCCTGTGGCATGACTGTAAGGGGGGCATTCTTCCCACTGGATACCACTGTAAGGAGGATATTTCTTTCTACTAACCACCGCTGTAAGGTGGGCATTTTTCCTACTTTTCACTACTGTAAGGGAAACATTCTTCTTACTAACCACCATTGTAAAGGGGACATTCTTCTCACTGACCACTATTGGACTAGTTTAAACAGGGGTAACTTGAGATCTAAAATGTATTTCAAGGGCTTGTCTAGAATAGGTTCTTCCAGAGGTTGTTAGGGGTTCCTTAAGCTTGTGGCTAGCTGACCTCCCACCTTGCTGATGGTGTCTGCATAGTTCTAGGTCCAATGCCACTTGGCAAAGCAAATGGCATGACTGTAAGCCTGGCATTCTGACCACTGCTGTAAGGGGAGCAATTCCAACCACCGCTGTAAGGGGAGCATTCTTTCCACTATCCACAGATGTAAGGGGGGCATTTTTCCCTGTGACTACCACTATAAGGAGGGCTTTCTCTCTACTGGAAATCCCATAGATCCAGTGGACTAATCTTAGCATGGGTAACCTGAGACCTGAATATTATTTCAAGGGTTAATCTTGAGTAGGTTTCTCCAAAAGTTGTTAAGGGTTCCTTGAGGTATAGCTATCTGACCTCCCATCTGATGGTGCCTGCATAGTTGTGGGTCCAACGCCACTTGGCAAGCCTGTGGCATGACTGTGAGGGGGGCATTCTGACTACCACTGTAAAGGCAGCATTCTTCCCACTGAACATAATTTTAAGGGGGACATTCTTCCTGCCGACCATCACTTTAAGGGAACAATCTTCCCACAGACCACCACTGTGAGCAAAGTCCAGCTAACTACGGATACGTGGACCAGTAAGCATGGTCAGGGACGTTATATCTCCCTAACAGCACACTGGGTAAATGCAGTGGCGGCTGGGCCAGAGGCAGATAGCAGTTTGGCGCATGTCCTTCCACCACCGAGGATTGCAGTGCGCTTCCTACTCCGCTTCCTCATCCTCTATCGCCTCCTCATCCGGTCAGCGTAACACCTTCACCACCAACTTCAGCACAGCCAGGGGTAAACGACAGCAGGCAGTTTTAAAATGTGCCTGTTTGGGGGAAAAAACCACACACTGCGCAGGAGTTGTGGAGGGGCATTGAACAGCAGACCGATGAGTGGTTGGTGCCAGTGAGCCTCAAGCCCGGCCTGGTGGTGTGGGATAATGGGCGAAATCTCGTAGCAGCTCTAGGCCTAGCCGGTTTGACACACATCCCTTGCCTGGCGCATGTGCTGAATTTGGTGGTGCAGAGGTTCCTTAGAAATTACCCCGATATGTCAGAGCTTCTGCAGAAAGTCTGTGCGCACTTTCGGCGTTCTCACCCTGCTGCTGCTCGCCTGTCAGCGCTGCAGCATAACTTCGGCCTTCCGGCTCACCGTCTCATATGTGACGTGCCCACAAGGTGGAACTCCACCTTGCACATGCTGGCCAGACCGTGCGAGCAGCAGCAGGCCATAGTGGAGTTTCAGCTGCAGCACGCACGCGTGAGTCGCTCTGCGGAACAGCACCACTGCACCACCAGTAACCTCCATGCGAGACCTGTGTGCCTTGTTGCGCTGTAACATATGCAGACTAGGCTGCAATGTAATATTTTTTTCCCTAAATGGGTGTTTATTGAATAGCGGAATAGAACAACAGTATCCAAAGAGTGTATCTCACAGTAAAATATGCAGACTAGGCCGCAATGTAATATTTTTTCCCTAAATGGGTGTTTATTGAGTAGCGGAATAGAACAACAGTATCCAAAGGGTGTATCTCACAGTAAAATATGCAGACTAGGCCGTAATGTAATATTTTTTCCCTAAATGGGTGCTTACTGAATAGCAGAATAGAACAACAGTATAGAAAGGGTGTATCGCACAGTAAAATATGCAGACTAGGCTGCAATTTATTTTTTTCCCCCTAAATGGGTTTGTATTGCAAAGTGGAATACAACAGTATGCAATGGGTGTATCTCACTGTAACATATGCAGCCTAGGCCGCAATTAACTTTTTTTTCCCCTAAATAGGTTTTTATTGCAATGCGCAATACAACAGTATGCAATGGATGTATCTCACTGTACCATATGCACACAGGCCCGCAATTAACTTTTATTTCCCCCCTAAATGGGTTTTTATTGCAATGCGCAACAAAACAGTATGCAATGGGTGTATCTCACTGTAACATATGCAGACAGGGCCGCAATTAACTTTTTTTTCCCCTAAATGGGTTTTTATTGCAAAGCGGAATACAACAACAGTATGCAATGGGCATATCACACTGTAACATATGAATGAAAAGCTGAAAAATAATTGTCCCCTTAATTGGTGCTTGTTGAATAGCAGATTTGAAATTCAGTGTCTGTCTAAACGCTGTAAGTCACAGTAAAATATGAAGGAAAAAAGTTTTTTTTCTTTTTTAAATGCAGATTAAGCAAACACATATGCACTGAGGTTGCAGGAAATGGCCGCTACACACTGCACGCCTATCAGGTTGGATACTGTTGTTGTTGTTCTATTCCGCTATTGAATAAAAAAAAAAAAACATTTGAATGAAAAACTGAAAAATATTTTTTTTCCCCTAAATACTGAAAAATAATTATTTTCCCCTTACATTTGTGCTTTTTGAAGAGCAGGTTAGAAAAGCAGTCTCTGTCTAAAGACTGTATGTCAAAGTTAAATATGAAGGACATTTTTTTTTTCCTTTTTTAAATGCAGATTAAGCAGACACATATGCACTGAGCTTGCTTTAAATGTGCAGCCCCACAGGCCGCCCACCTAACAGACTGATAAAAGTTATTTTTTTCTCCTTTCTCCTCCTCACTGGGCTCAGGTCAGGGCATAAAGATCGTGCGCTGCACCCCCACACAATCAAATCAAGGTAGATCGCTGTCTAATTAAAGAAGATTCTTCCTATGCTTTCCCTCAAAGCAATCTCCAGCCTGACCCTACAATAATCTCCTATCTCTCCCTCAGCAGCAGCAGCAGGAACCTCTCCCTAGTATAGTTATACCAGATAGACGCGCGGTGCTACGTGACTCCAGCTTATATAGAGTCTGGGTCACATGCTGCACTGGCCAATCACAGCCATGCCATTAGTAGGCATGGCTGTGATGGCTTCTAGGGCACACTAGTTAAACGCTTGCTGATTGGCTTCCTTGCACCTGTTGAAACCGCGCCTTTAAAACCACGCCAAAACATCAAATAACGTTACCGAACAACGGACAGTACCCGAACATACAGTGAAGTGTTCTGGTTCGGGTCCGGGTACCGAATACCCAAGAGTCCGGTGCGATCCCGAACAATACAGTCCGGGTTCGCTCAACCCTAATAATAACACATATAAAACAAATTTGTAACCCGTCAAAAATGCACTGCAGGAAAGAATGCAAAGGTGTGACTGTGGCCTTACTCTGCTGCCCCCAACCGGTAAGTATTACCATGATCAGATTATGATACGATTCCGGCTAGGTCAGCAAACTCCACCCCCACCGGGATTTTTTTTTCACAGCAAAGGAACACCCACCAAAAATGTTCTGTTTTGCTAGCGCCACCTTTTGGTAATCAGGTAAAGTGTAGGTATGACGCGGATGTAGAACATCATGACTTTAGCTGATCTGGCCGTGGCTTTCTATATTTAGAGACACGTAGTAAACAGCTGTGTAAGCCATACAAGATAAGCAGTATTACCATTTAATTAACCAGTGATCTAGATTTAGAGGGCAAAAATAGAGCAAAGTGAAAGGATGAGCTATTTGTAAACCAAGCATCATGCTTTACGCTCCAGATTGTATCCTGTATATAGGAAGTGTTTTCTTTGTGTGTGTTTTTTTTTATTGTCGCTGAAAAATCATTCTTTATATTATTTTTATACACAGACTGAGAAAATAAGGAAACAAAGAAATAAAGAGAAGTGATTTGCTATAGACATGCTGGGGGGGGGGGGGGGGGGGGGAACACAAATTTATATACAACAAATAAAGATCTAATTTTTCCTAACAGCTTCCCAACCATAATCTGTATATCAAACTTGACCTGGTACCCAGGGCCGGGACAAGAGGTGGGCAGGAGGGACGGCTGCCCTGGGCACAGCTGAGCAAAGGGGCAGAGATTGATCACAGGGTAGTAAACCCAGGGCCCGGGACAAGGGGTGGGCAGGAGGAGCAGCTGCCCTGAGTACAGCTAAGCAAAGGGGCGGAGATTGGTCACAGGGTAGTAAACCCAGGGCCGGGACAAGGGGTGGGCAGGAGGGGGTGGCTGCCCTGGGCACAGCTGAGCAAAGGGGCAGAGATTGGTCACAGGGTAGTAAACCCAGGGCCGGGAGAAGGGGTGGGCAGGAGGGACGGCTGCCCTGGGCACAGCTGAGCAAAGAGGCAGAGATTGGTCACAGGGTAGTAAACCCAGGGCTGGGAGAAGGGGTGGGCAGGAGGAGCAGCTGCCCTGGGCACAGCTGAGCAAGGGGGCAGATATTGGTCACAGGGTAGTAAACCCAGGGCCGGGGCAAGGGGTGGGCAGGAGGGGTGGCTGCCCTGAGCACAGCTGAGCAAAGGGGCAGAGATTGGTCACAGGGTAGTAAACCCAGGGCCGGGACAAGGGGGGGGCAGGAGGAGCAGCTGCCCTGGGCACAGTGGTATCATGTGAGGTAGGGGGGCACCACAAGGGTAATGGGGGGGAGGGGATTCAAGTTGGGAAGGGGAATTTGTGTTGGGAAGGGGAATTTGTGGGGGGGGGGGGGCGCAAGACAGGGGTTAAGAATTGTTCTAGGAGGGCACATTTAAGGGAGGTGTGCGTTTGGGGGGATTTGTGGGTTATGTGGGGGGAAATGTATGGTGATTTGGGGATTTGTGTTGGGAGAATGGATAAGGGAAGAGGATTTGTGCTAGGAAGGGGAATTTGGGGGAGGGGGGGGCTTGTGCTATAAAATTAAAATGGTAGAGGGGAAATACTTTTATAGGGGGGTATATGTGCTAGGGGGATTTGTGCTAGAATGGGGGAGGGGACTTGTGCTGGACATGGAGGATTTGGAGTGGAAGAAAGGATTTGTGCTTGGAGGAGAAAATAGTTTTGGGGAGGGGGATTTGTGCTGGGAGCATATGGGGAGAGGATTTGAGCTGGTGGGGATGAGGGGACAAAGATTTTTGCTAGGAGGGGGGAATTTCAGCAGAGGGCAGATTTGAACTGGGAGGAGGGGGAATTTATGCTTAGGTGGTGAGTATTTAGAGAAGTGTTTTAATTATTATTTTTTTTTCTGGGGGGGGGGGGGGGGGTTTCTGACATATAATGCTCATTTATTTATTTTTTTAGGGGGGTGGGGGGTTGGCATGTTCGCCCTGGGCTCTAGATGGCCTCGTCCCGGCTCTGAGTAAACCCATTCTACGACATGCATTAAAGTGATTGTAATGTCTTGTGTTTTTCTTTTTTAATACCAAACATGTTATACTTCCCTCCTCTGTGCAGTTGGTTTTGCACAGAGCAGCCCGGATCCTCCTCTTCTTGGGTACCTCTTTGGTGATCTTGGCCCCTCCCACCTGTTTAGTGCCCCCACAGCAAGCAGCTTGCTACGGGGGCACCTGTGGCGAGTCACAGCTCAGTGTGTCCATTCAGACGCAGGGCTGCAATTCGGCCCCACCACCTCCCTCTCCTGATTGGCTAACTGACTTTGATTGACAGCAGCGGGAGCTACTGTATCTCAGCCAATCAAGAGGGAGAGTCCCGGATGACCGAAGGACCCGTTAAAATTTCTGGATAGAGAGGGGGCTCAGGTAAGTATTGGGGGGGGGGGACTGCTGCACACAGAAAGCTTTTTATATTAATGCATAGAATGCACCTTCTGCCTTTACAGCTCCTTTAACCACTTCTGGACCGGAAGGTTTTACCCCCTTAATGACCAGGCCATTTTTTGCGATTTGGCACTGCGTTATTTTAACGGACAATTGCACGGTCCTGCCATGCTGTACCCAAATACAATTGATGTCCTTTTTATCCCACAAGTAGAGCTTTCTTTTGGTGGTATTTGATCCCCTGTGCCATTTTTATTTTTTGTGCTTTAAACAAAAAATAAAAGCGACAATTCTGAAAAAAAAAAAAAAAAACGGTATTTTTCACATTCTGCTATATAACATTCCCAATAAAAAAAAAATTAAAAATCATAAAGTTTTTTCATCATTTTGGGCCAATTTGCATTCTGCTACATATTTTTGGTAAAAAAAAAATCCCAATAATTGTATTTTGATTGGTTTGTGCAAAAGTTCTACAAACTATTTTATTTTCATTATTTTTTTTTACTAGTAATGGCGGCGATCTGCAATTTTTAGCGGGACTGCGACATTGCGGCGGACAGATCGGACCCCTAACTGACATTTTTTACACTTTGGGGGGGGGGGGGACCAGTGACATTACTGCAGTAATCAGTGCTAAAAATATGCACTGTTACTGTAATAATGACACTGGCAGGGAAGGGGTTAACCGAGTGGTGATCAAAGGGTTAAGTTTGAGCCTAGGGGGCGTTTTCTAACTGTGGGGGGGAGGGACTTGTGGAATAAACACAGAGACCTGTGATCCTAAATTGGAGGATCACAGGCGCTCTGTGTTCATGCCAGAGAGAACAACGGTCGGCTGTGTTTATAACAGCTGACCGTCGTTCTCTGTCAGCGTGGAACGATCGCAGGTCCCGTGGATCGGCTGCCTCTCTTCCTAATGGGACGGGTACGCTCCCAGGAGTACTCCAGCGAACTGATATACCCATACATCAGTTTGCGCACCTGAGCCAGCCTGCTGCATTATATCTGCGGTAGGCGGTCGGCAAGTAGTTAACCATGGGGGAGGGGGAGTAGTTCTGCATCCTTGGGTGCTAAAGGAACCTGTCCTGGTACTGTTTGTACCAGATATACATACATATATATATATATATATATACATTTTTATTTTTATCACTTGACAGGTACTCTTATGGAGGGATCTGGGAGTCTAAAGGACCCCAAACCCCCTCCTCTGCACTTAAAAGCATTCAAAACGCCAAGTTTGGCTATTTTTAACCACTTGCCAACTGCCTAACAACGATTTACGTCGGCGGTCAGCCCCTCACAGGCAAAGCAACGTAGGGCTACTTCGCTAGACTGTGAGGGTCTAGGGATCGAGCGCGCGCCGCTGGAGGCGTGCTCCCGCTCGGTCACAGACCCCCCGCGTGAGTGACCGGCGGACCATATGTCCGCCGGTCACTCGCGATCGTCGGTTACAGAGGGAGAAAGGCAGGCGGCTAATGCCGCCTGTCATTCTCCCCTGTGTAACAGCACAGATCATACGGTCCTGCTATGTAGGATCGTTGATCTGTGCTGTTACACACAAAGCTTCATCCAATCACAGTAAGAATCACGCCCCTAGGGACACACATAACCCCTCCCTCTCAAATAAAGTTAATCCCTTCCCTGCCAGTGTCATTTTTACAGTAACAGTGCATATTTATAGCACTGATTACTGTAGTAATGTCACTGGTACTCCCAAAAGTGTCAAAAATGTCAGTCAAGGGTCCGATCTGTCCGCCGCAATGGCGCAGTCCCGCAAAACAAAATCGCAGATCGCCACCATTACTCGTTAAAAAAAAAAAAACAATAAAAATGACAGAAATCTTTCCCTTAGTTAGTACACGCAATAACTTTTGCGCAAACCAATCAAAATACGCTTTTTGCGATTTTTTTTTACCAAACATATGTAGCAGAAAACAAATTGGCCTAAAATGTTAAAAAAATTTGATTTTTACTTTTTTTGGGGGGAATTTCATATAAAAAAATGTGAAAAATATTGTTAATTTTGCACCAAAATTTACTCCTTTTTTTTGTTTATAGCACATGATCAAAAAAATCGCACAGGTGATCAAATACCACCAAAGAAAGCTCTGTTTGTGGGAACAAAAAAGACTTCAAATTTGTTTAGGTACAGCGTCGCACGACCGCACAATTGTCCGTTAAAGTCACGCAGTGCCGAATCGCAAAATAGGCCCTGGTCAGGAAGGGGGTAAAATCTTCCGGGGCTTAAGTGGTTAATGCTGTAATTTTTTTTTTAATCTGGCGCCAGACAGTACCCGGAAGTGATGTCACTCACTTCCGGGTTTTTGCATGGAGACCCAATCAGAGCCGAATGCAGCTTTGATCGGGTCTTCGGCGGCCATGCAGGATGGTTGCCCGGGACTCCTGGTGGGACGGGAGACCTGGGTGTGCCGCGAAAGGCGGCACGAGGAGGGGGGGACGTCCCCTCCCGCTCCTTGTAATGACAGCCGAGCGGCTTCTCAGCCATATCGGTTGTCATTACAAGACAGCCGACCGTCGGCAATGGATGCTGATACCGGGTTGATGCTTCTAGCTGCAGGCATCACTCCGGTACAGCACTTTCCTGAAATATTGGCAATATCGGTAACCTCAGGGGCCGATTCCGATATATCGGGGAAAGTGCAGAGTGGCCCTCGATATATCGGCATTGCCGATAATCAGTCAATCCCTAATATAGATATCTGTATATATATACAACAATGTGTTTGGGTTGCCTTAAAAATCCCATAAAATGAGGATTTACGCTGTAGTAACCAATAAGGGATGACGGCAATCACACCTCCAGTCATATGAACCTCTTTCATCTCAGTATTTAGGGGGGCTAATTTTTTACGGTTTTTTTTACCTTTTTTTTAATTTTTATAATGCAGATGTAGCACTACCCCTATAGGAGCTGCAATGACATTTGTTCTCACTGCTGCACAGCCAGTCAAACAGCATTTCCTTCTTGCACCCAGACACAGAAAACCAGTCCTTGAGCTTGTTTTTGTTGTTTTTATTAGGGGATGATATCTTGGATGGGTTAGAGTTTATGGGATGCCCAGTTTGACACGAATAACAGAACCAGGGAAAACGTCCTCCCTGTTTAGTCTAGGTTGTATGCTGTCTGCGCTTGATGTGTTTTTCAGGCACATTTTGCATTTTTAAACCCTCGTTTTTAATGTTTTTTTTTGCATGCAGTTTTCATGCACTTTGCATCTTTTTCTTTCTTTAATCACTTGCCGACCAGCCACCGCAGATATACGGCAGCGGGTCGGCAGGTTCCCATAAATCGGCGTATTTGTATGGCAGTTCACGGGAGCGATCCTACACGCCGCCCATTCGCCAGCGGGGAAGCTGATCCGCGGGGCTGTGATTGCCGCCGGGGGAACCCCGCGTTCGCTCCCTGCTGAGAGAGAACGACGATCTACTGTTGTAAACACAGCAGACCATTGTTCTGTCAGCTAACAACACAGGGCTCCTGTGTTCCTCCTATTTAGAAACATAGGTCTCTGTGTTGATTCCATAAGCCCACAGTTAGAAAACACCCCCTAGGCATACATTTAACTCTTTGTTCGCCCCTGGGTTAACCCCTTCCCTGCCAGTGTCATTAGTACAGTAACAGTACCACCTAATGGGTCTACACTGACCTGACAGACTATTAGTGACAGACATCCCGGAACCTTGAACTTGCCATATATAAATTCTAGCAAGATCTATCTACATTTCATCCCCTTTTTCTAAGATCCATACCTGTTGCCCATCTGGGTCATATTGGCAACCTGTCCCTTGAATTTCCTCTCCCCCCTCTCTTTTGGTGTGGTCGGTGTCCCCTGATCTTCTGCGGAGTTTCCATTTTTTGGATTGACCAGTGCCACAAACTTTGTGGGTTCGATCTGTTGATGAGTATCTGCCTGGTGTTGGAGAAAAGGAGCACCGATTGCTGGCCTTGTCATCCGGCCTTATTGCAGATAAGAATTCATGGGCTTTCCACACATTCGTTTTATAATTTGAGGGTCATCATCTTTTGATAAGCAGGTCTTTCTCCTGACACAGTGGTGACGTGTGCTCTCAGGATTCACGGCATTTGGTGTGTGGATTACCTCTTTTATCCATGAACATCCCTTTATTGGACTGAGTCTCTTCATTGTATTTTCATTTTTGGTGCTGCACCCTATTGCATATATTTAGCACTGATTACTGTAGTAGTGTCACTGGTCCCCCCCCCCCCCCCCAAAAAAAAAAGTGTCAAAAATGTCAGTTAGGGGTCCGATCTGTGCACTGCCATGTCACAGTCCCACTAAAAATCTCTGATCGCCTCCATTACTTGAAAAAATAAATAAATAAATAAATAAAAAATACATAAATCAGTCCTCTAGTTTGTAGACGCAAACCAATCAAAATACGCTTATTGGGATTTTTTTTTACCAAAAATATGTAGCAGAATACAAATTGGTCTAAAATTATGAAAACATTAGATTTTTTTTTTTTTGGGAAAGTTATATAGCAGAAAGTGAAAAATATTGTTTTTTTTTTTTTGAATTGTCGCTCTTTTTTTGTTTATAGCGGAAAAAATAAAAATCGGACAGGTGATCAAATACCACCAAAAGAAAGCTCTATTTGTGAGGGGAAAAAAAAGGACATTAATTGTATTTGGGTACAGCATTGCACAACCGTGCAATTGTCAGTTAAAATAATGCAGTGTGTGAATTGCAAAAAATGGCCTGCTTAAGGGCGAAAATCTTCCGGTCCAGAAGTGGTTAAACACGTGGTAAACACATTGTATATAGCTGGTTGCTGAGGAGCGGGCCAGAAAGTCGGCCACCACTTTCTTAACAACCATTGAGTCATCAGCTGTCAGCGGGGTTCCCCACTGACAGCTAAATGTAAAAAAAAGAATTGCTGACAAAAATTGTGAAAAATGGTGTGAGGTCCCCCTCCCCAGATCCATACCAGGCCCATCAGGTCTAGTAAAGATTTGGCAGATAACCCCCACGTCAAAAAAAAAAAAAAAGCATGGGGTCCCTCCCCCCAAAATCCATACCAGATCCTTATCCGAGCACTCAGCCTGGCAGGTCAGGAAAGGAAGGGAAAAGAGTGAGAGCCCCCCCCCCCTTCTTATTCCAACCATACCAGACTGCATGCCCTCAACATGAGGACAAGGTGCTTCGGGGTGCGGGGCGCAGAACCTTCTTCCGCTGCCTCTCTAGAAGTCTTCCATCCAACTATCTCCTGTGGTAGGTTCCTTCCACACCAGCCACCCGAGCTCCAGCCCGATGTAGAACTCTTCTCTGGCAGGGGTCCCTCAAGGGCCACTGACAGACTCCCTCAGCACTGCTTCTCTATCTTCCACCTGATTTCCCTGCTGGCATGACACATGTCTATTTAAGTGCTCCTTAGTTCCCTGCCAGGCCCACTACCTGAGGATTGGCTAAGGGCTTCCTAAATATACAAGGCAACCCTCCTAGCTTCTGCCCACTAATTTCTAGAACGTTCTCCAACATTCTGGAACAAGGGGGAGGCACTAGAGGGCTGCCAGGATGAGTCATCTAGCACTAACCTCTAATAACCCTGATTCTATGATTGAGGTTTAACCCTGGGCTAGCTATAATTTTCCTGCACTACCCCTAGTAGCACACTAGAGGGTGCTGCACAGAGAATGCATTTAGGGAATACAATCTTATGCCTTTATACACACTTTAAACAAACTTACATGTATGATGTTATGTCCAGAGATCTTTTGCCTTTAATGTCCCACCCCTTCCATCAACCTTCCATCTCCAGCACAGGCAAACTGATGACCCTCTGTCACTTCTCCCACACAGCCGACCACATTATAATTTGAAGTCAATACCATTTACTATGTTTTAGAAGGCTAAGCTGTAAAACAGGCAGTCAGTTGTCACTGTATTAGATATAAATGAGAAAGGTGAAAGTTAATGGAAAGAACTGAGCTAAAACACACGTTTCCCTGTCAGCAATTGTGGTTAACATTTATTTAGTTTAAATAAGGTGGAAGGAAGTACGCAGCTACAGTGATCTGTAGTCATATAAACACAGCAGAAATTCAGTCAACAGTTGGAAAAGATTTGTGTTACAAGGCAAGGCTGTTTTTAAGTCTTAATGGGAGAATGAACATCTATCTATATTCCAGTCTACGTAGATTTGTAAGGGGGTGTTAGACCAGTTCCTAGTTTGACCATTAGATGGCCCCAATTTGGCCATTTGATGTCCCTTCATCAAGTTATAAATAGTGGGTTGGGTTGGACACTGAGTAAGTCCGGCAGGAAGTTTAGAAGTGAGGAGAATGTTGTGCATCCGGCCCCTGTGGGACTGGGTGGGGCCCTCTTTAGAGATGGGGTGGTACTGCAAGTCAGGGAAATGCCTTGAAGTACTGATGCCCGAGAAGGGCTTAAAAGGGGACAAGGCTAAAGATTCTTGTCCTGGAGGAAAGTATTTGCAACCGCAATCAATGAATATGGAAGAAGTCGCATGCCTTGTTGTTTACTGGCATTGAAAACCAAATGGATTCGTCTCTAATTTCCTTGGTGGTCTATCACTATCCTGAAACCAGGCTCAGCTGCAGGTGAAGTGTCATTTCAAGGTATGAAGCATGTTTTAGTGAATTGATTACTTTTATGCTCCCTCAGTGCAATCATGTAGAGATTGGGCTAGAGGCCTCTTAGCAGTACCCAGGGATGGAACCTTTTTCTTGGCCCTGCTTACAAGTTCACTGTCAATGCAGTCATCTCAAAGACAACGTAGTTTGTAGGGTAGGGTGATGGAGGTGCCCAGTGTGGTTCCCCAATTTGGCCACCAGAGTGTAGTTGCCTAGGTAGCCCCTAAAGGTCCCCAGAGTAATGAGTGGTGTGTACCATAGCAAGAGAGTGCCAGCCCTGCCCGTGTTGGGCATTTTGAGTAAAGGGCTCTGTATAAATAGTCCGGTGGGCCTGGGGTCATCAGTTGGTTATGAGAAGCAGTGCAAGGGCCACAACAGCAAAGATGTAATCAAAGTGGATCTCGTTTCTGGGAGCTCTCCCTAAGAGGGGAAACAAGAAAGGAGAGCTACAGGACTAATGCGACTACTCACATGCCTTGGATCCCCTATGGGTTGCTACTTAACTCAGTTCTCTCATTTTAATGTTTACTGTCCTAAATGAAGGATTGTGCAGTCACCATTTGGGATGAATGAAGCATGTTAATATGTAATCACCTCTGTTTCCCTTGAATTGTTGTTGTTGTACGGACTGTTCCTTCTTCTGACCGCTAATGGGAACATCTTCTGGAAAGAAACATGTGCTGGAAGGGCTGTTGCTGGTCCATTGCCATAAGGCCTAAGGAAAGTATGGAACCGTCTACTGGGTGGTGCTGGAGAGACCAGGCCTAGGTGCCTCCTGAGGGATGTCTTTGTCATGGCACCCAAGGGAGGATAATGTGCCAATATCTCCTCAGTGAACCTAAGGGGCCAACTTACGCCTGGGACAAATATTTTCAGGAGGTACTCCCACATTAGAAGGCTTGGCATGTGGAGGACATGCAGCCAGCATGTCATGCAGATAACAGAAAGTGTTCTGCCTCTAGGACAGAGAGCTAAGCCTTCCTGCTCCATAAACTTCAGAAACCATATTTCTTTGATCTCAAATTTATTAGAACAAGCCAGGTGAAACTACAAATTGATAAAATAAACATCAATCAGTACAAAATTGCAAACATGAAATAAACAATGCTCTATAATACAGGATTGTTGGATAATAAGAACTCACTTTTTAAGCTCTCTAAAGGGTGATGGCGAGAGATTGAGGAAACATGCCTTGCTGATTCACTTCCTCTAGAATTCTCCCAGAATGCTCTGGTTCATAACATCTTTATTAACACATTCTATGAGTTACAATATGTAACTACAGCAGAACAGCTGAAGCTATACCAAAAAAGAGCAGTAGGTGGCGCCAGCACTCTGGATATAACTAGCTCGTGTGAATCAAGAAAACCCAACATGTTATTTTAAGCAACATAAGCACAAGTATACTGGATAGAAGTCCGGTGGGCATAACAGAGAGAGGAAAGATCAGGGAGGAACCACACCTGGTGCTTTGGATTGAGGCTAGTACACACTATAGAAGGATATGCTTTGTTCATTTTTCAAAGCTCTGTCAGATCTTTATTTTAAAAAAATCCCTATACATACCTTTTTCCTGTAGTCTTCTGGTCTGATCTGGTCTGGTTCTCATGGAAGTTCTCTCTTCTTCTTCGGTGGTGACAGGCATTCTTTCTGGAATGAGCAGTGCTCACATAACAACTTGTGATTGCCAATGCCACTCAGTCCTAGAATACCATAAGCCTAGCCTGCATGTTGATGAGGCCCCATGGGGGTATGTCAGCCATAGGCTAGGCTCACAGGAACTAGGAAGAATGGCGTGACTTGGTTTGAAGTTAACAGAAATTAGAGGCTTGGACATGTGAACATATCATATGTTAAGCCCCGTACACACGTACCGATCGTCGGCATACAAATGTTCGTCTTTTCTCCCCGGGATGTCGGTGTCTGTTGAAAAGTGCAAAGACAGCACAAGGACAGCACAAGAATTTTGTCTGCAGACTTCAGCTGACTGCAGAAGTGATGTAATGTAATGGTTAACTTTCCCTGTGTTTTTAATTTTCTGAGCATGCCCAGTCTTGCAAATCTGCGGTCTGTCGGCCGAATTCTGTACTGACAGGCGAACAATCGTCCGTTCTGGTGTCCGCAGACAAAAATTTTCATGTTTGCACGAAAGACTTTTGTCCGCGGATTGTGCGCAGACATCTGTCGGAGGCACCATACTAACACGCGTACAATCGGCAGATCTTTCGTCCGCCGACGTTTGTATGCCGACGATCGGTACGTGTGTACGGGCCTTTACACCCTAAATATAAGTGTAACTGACCACTAGAGGGAATACTCCAGAGAGAAGCATGTTTTAGATAAGTGTGGGTGGTTGGTTGGTTTGAAGTTAACAGAAATTTGAGGATCGGACATGTGAACATGTCTTATGTTACACCCTAAATATAAGTGTAATATGAAACATGGTCCCAAAGGTGGACTGAGCCTTTAAGGGCACTAAGCAACTTGCCCAAATTTGCAATTGACCAATAGAGGGAACAATCCAGAGAAAAGCATTTTTTAGCTGAATGAGGAAGGGGCAGTTTGAGGGTAAGTGATGTTTGACTATAGGACAAGTGAACATATCTTAATTTACACCCTAAATATGGATGTGATATGAAATATGGTCCCAAAGGTGGACTGAACTTTTAAGGATGCCAACCAACTTCCCCAATTTTCAACTGACCACTAGAGGGAACACTCCCAAGAGAAGCATTTTTTAGATAAGTGTTGGTGGTAGGTTTGAAGTTAGCAGATATCTGAGGATCGGACATGTCTTATGTTACACCCTAAATCAGTGATGGCGAACCTTGGCACCCTAGATGTTTTGGAACTACATTTCCCATGATGCTCATCTACACTGCAGAGTGCAAGAGTATTATGGGAAATATAGTTCCAAAACATCTGGGGTGCCAAGGTTCCCCATCACTGCCCTAAATATAAGTGTAATATGAAACATGGTCCCAAAGGTAGACTGAGCCTTTAAGGGCACTAAGCAACTTCCCCAAATTTTCAGTTGACCACTAGAGGGAATGCTCCGGAGAGAAGCATTTTTCAGCTGAATGAGGGAGGGGCATTTTGAGGGTAAGAGATGTTTGACTATAGGACAAGTGAACATATCTTATGTTACACCCTAAATATGGATGTAATATGAAATATGGTCCCAAAGGTGGACTGAACCTTTAAGGATGCCAACCAAGTTCCTCGATTTTCAACTGACCACTAGAGGGAACACCCCAGAGAGAAGCATTTTTTAGATAAGTGTTGGTGGTTGGCTTGAAGTTAGCAGATATTTGCCTTTAAGGGCGCTAAGCAACTTCCCCAAATTTTCAGTTGACCACAAGATGGAATGCTTCGGACAGAAGCATTTTTCAGCTGAATGAGGGAGGGGCAGTTTGAGGGTAAGGGATGTTTAACTATAGGACAAGTAAACATATCTTATGTTACACCCTAAATATAGATATAATATGAAATATGCTCCCAAAGGTGGACTGAGCCTTTATGGACGCCAACCAACTTCTTTGATTTTTTGCGGGACTGCGACATTGCGGCAGACAGATCAGACCCCTGACTGACATTTTTGACACTTTTGGGGGGACCAATGACATTACTACATAAAATATGCACTGTTACTGTAATAATGACACTGGCAGAGAAGGGGTTAACAGTGTGGGTGATCAAGGGGTTAAATGTGTACCTAGGGGCGTGTTTCTAACTGTGGGGGGGCGTGGTTTGTGAAATTATCATAGAAACCTGTGATCCTATATAGAACATGGTCCCAAAGGTGGTCTGAGCCTTTAAGGGCCTTAAGCAACTTCCCCAAATTTTCAGTTGACCACTAGAGGGAATGCTCCGGAGAGAAGCATTTTTCAGCTGAATGAGGGAGGGGCAGTTTGAGGGTAAAGGATGTTTCACAATTGGACAAGTGAACATATCTTATGTTACACCCTAAATATAGATGTAATATGAAATATGCTCCCAAAGGTGGACTGAGCCTTTATGGACGCCAACCAACTTCCCCGATTTTCAACTGACCACTAGAGGGAATACCCCAGAGAGAAGCAATTTTAGGTAAGTTGAAGGGGGGGGGGGGGTTGAGGGTAGGGGGTGTTTGAGTATCAGATATGTGAACATATCTTATGTTACACTGTAAATACAAAACAAAGAAAGGGCGCACCAGCCTAGCGCATTATCCTCAGCGAGTTTATTGATAATAAAAGGGTAAAAATCAGCTACTCACAAACATACGTGAAAGTCAAGCATTTCAATTCCATAGAGCAGCATCTTTACAGGAGTCCAATATCTCTTAAAAGTGGAGGGCTGACGCGTTTCGAGGCCATGCCTCTTCCTCAGAGGCTTGGTATGTTTGTGAGCAGCTGATTTTTACCCTTTTATTATCAATAAACTCGCTGAGGATAATGCGCTAGGCTGGTGCGCCCTTTCTTTGTTTTGTATTTACAGTGTCTGGTCAACCACCCCGGTCGTAGAGGGCAGCAAAGCCTAGCCATAGTGGATGCCAAGTATGAGTACAAGTTCCGAGATAAAGGCAGCCTGAGGACCAGGTTCTGAGCGCAGGAGTAGGGTGCTGAGCAGCACTAATTTTTTCTGGAATATCTTATGTTACACCCTGAATATGTATATAATATAGAACGTGGTCCCAAAGGTGGACTGAGCCTTTATGGACGCCAACCAACTTCCCCGATTTTCAACTGACCACTAGAGGGAACACTCCAGAGAGAAGCAATTTTAGGTAAGTTGAAGGGGGGGGGGGGGTTTGAGGGTAGGGGGTGTTTGAGTATCAGATATGTGAACATATCTTATGTTACACCCTGAATATGTATGTAATATAGAACGTGGCCCCAAAGGTGGACAGAGCCTTTAAGGAAACAAATCAACTTCCCCGATTGAGTGACCACTAGAGGGAAGAGCTACAAATCCATTTTTGAAATACAATAATGGAAACATGAAAAAGGAAGCAAGTAAAAAAAAATGTGAAGGCGAAGTCGAAAACGATTTGAGGCAAACCTTACGGCAATAACTCTGAACATATAATTACTGAAAATACAATGCATATATAATATATAATTATGAAATATACCATACAGTTCCCTTTTAACATGCACTGCTAATAACTTACAGGGAAAGATTTGCAGAGAGAAAGCCGCATTCCTTGTAATGTTTCATAATTAAGACCCGCTTAAACGAAGACATGCACATATAATAAATCCAATTACAGAAGTGTAATTGGTGAATCATCAAACACAGATGGCATGAAAATAGATAAATGTGTAGTACTTTAATTAAATTGTAGTCAAACAAGATGTACAAAAGAATATGTAAGTTAATTATTAAAGGTGTGAATGGCTTATAAATTGCACTATGCAGCAGATTGTATTCATGTGCCCAGGAACCAAAATCGCTTAAAGGGCCACACAGCCCAAAATAAAAGTCCCCTAATGTATACAAATTGCTAAAAATGAAACTTATCAAACTTGATAAAGCTGTGATATTTTATATTGTAGGAGACAGAAAGGAATCCCCCCCCCCCCCCCCCCCATGCTATAAGAAGGTCTGGCTCACAGTCTCCACTCTAATTCATCCCAAAGGTGTTCTATAGGGTTGAGGTCAGGACCATTGGACACAGCGGGTCTGGCGGCTGCGGTGGCCGCCGGGACCCGTAGATCGTTCAGAGGAATGACAGCAGTCTGTAAACGAGGAAAACCGCTGTTCTGTCAGGGAGGAAAAGAGAGATATTGTGTTTCTAGTGCATCCACTCCCGCTACAGTTAGAAAGCACTCCCTAGGTGTTTACCCCTTTCCTGCCAGTGTCATTTATACAGCAGCAGTGCATTTTTTTTTACCAATTTTTGATCACTGTGTCACTGGTCCCCAAAAAGTGTCACTTTCTGTCAGATTTGTCCGCTGAAATGTTGCAGTCCCGCTAAAAATTTCTGATTGCCGCCATTACTAGTAAAAACAATACAAAAAATAAAAAGTCCATAAATGTATCCCATAGTTTTTAGACGCAATAACTTTTGCGCAAACCAATTAATATACACTTATTAGGATTTTTTTTCTACCAAAAACATGTAGCAAAATACAAATTGGCCTAAACTGATGAAAAAATTAGATTTTTAAAATTTTTTTATTGGGAATGTTTTATAGCAGAAAGTAAATATATATATATATATGTTTTTTTATTTTTTTAGTATTTTTTATTTGTTTTTTAACTATTTATTTATTTATTTATTTATTTCAGGTACTTATATAGCATTGTCAATTTACGCAGCGCTTTACATATACATTGCACATTCACATCAATCCCTGCCCTCAAGGAGCTTACAATCTAAGGTCCCTAACTCACATTCATAGTAGGGCCAATTTTATATAGGATCCAATATGCATTTTTTTGTTTATAGCACAAAAAATAAAAACCGCAGAGGTAATCAAAATCCACCAAATAAAATCTCTATTTGTGGGGAAAAAATACATCAATTTTATTTGGGTACAGCATCGCACGACCGCGCAATTGTCAGTTAAAGTAACGCAGTGCTGTATCGCAAAAAAAAAGCCTGGTCATGAAGGGGGGTAAATCTCCTGAAGGTCATATGGGGTGTAAACCATCCATGGATTTTACCATATGTATCAACCTTTTTTTTTTCTATCACATCCAACACCAGGTACCAGGTTCATCAAGAGCCTTCTTTGTTTACTCAGATGTTATGCAAAAACAATAAAAGGCAATCATTGCATGGTACATCTAAGGCAACAGGTGCAGGCTCAGCAACATTCATTTATGCTGCCGACTTTTTTCTGGGTTCGAAGGGCGATTTGGCACAGCACGAGTTTAGCAGCAGCATTTAGCCAATGATTTGGGATGAAATCTGCTTCTCGGCTATGTCCAATCACAGCACAGAGTTCTGTGTTTACAAACACACAGAGCACTGTGTACAAAGAACAGAGACCTGGTTAATTTTTCTTCCTGCAGCACATATTACGCATTGCTAGGCACGCAGGTAACCCCTCGATTGCCCCTAAATGTTAACAGCTTCCCAGCAGGGGAGGACTGGGCCAGGGGGCAGGGGGACAGTTGCCCCCTGGGCCACTCTGATGCCCCATAAAAATGCTGCACCGCTTCTGCCACAGACATGCCTAAAGGATTCCTGGGGGAGAGAAGTAAAAAGTCCCCACTGCTGACCTACTGAGTGCGGGATGAAGACAAGGACAGAGCGCAGGCCTCCCAGCATGGATGGTGTAAACTGTGTCTGAGCAGAGGCCGGTTCCATGCCCCACTGGAGACTCTTCTCCTCCCGGCCAGCCCCAACCGAGCTGTCCCAGCTCCCCCCAACCGCCCCCTGCTGGCCAAGTTGGGAAACCGGATTCGGCTGGTGAGTAGAGAGTACCTGGAGTGGAGCTTCAGCCTGGAATGGGGGTCGTTGTTTCATGGGCCTCTGGTTTGTACTTGCCCCCTGGGCTGAAAGTTGCCAGTCTTCCCCTGCTTCCCAGCCAGTGTCATTAGTACAATGTCAGTGTACATTATTATCACTGATCATTATATTAGTGTCACTTGCGACATCAGTCTCAGTTAGGCCGGCCATGCATGGTGCGTATTTCTTTACTGCAACCACAGGTTGCAGGAAAGAAATTTGCATGATTCCCTCATAAACATAGGCAGTGTTGAAGGGAAATCCCTCCTGCCAAAAAATTGTCTTCTCCTGGCGGGGGGTCGGTTGAGAGAAGACAGTGAATATTGCTAGCGGCTACTGTAGTCGCTTACAATAATCACAAGAGAATCCGGCAGTCTTGTTGCACCCTAGCTGATCGATCAACTAGGTAAATTCAGCCTGCCCATTACCAGTTCGAATCTCAGCCTGGTAATGGGCAAAGCTGATCTCCAGATGCTGTTTACATCACGTGATCAGCTGTCGTGGTAAGTCATGAATAGTGTTGAGCGAACACGGACTGTATTATTCGTGTTCGTACCGAATAATTGGATTTTTTGTACCCGAACACGGACATGGACACATTACTGTATGTTCGGGTAAAAATCCGTGTTCGGTCGTTTTATTTCCGGGTTTTGCATGCTTTGGCGCTCTTTTCATGGCGGGCTTTCAACAGCCAATCAACAATCGTTTAACTGGTGTGCCTTAAGCCATCCCAGCCATGCCTGCAAATGTCTCAGTAGCTGTGATTGGCCGTCTGAAGCATGTGACCAAGTCTTTATAAGTTCCAGGCAGCCGCAGCGTCTTCATTATGCTGCTTAGATCAGGGACAGAGCACACATCAACGTGCTGGCTGCTGATTAGGGAAAGACAGGCAGGAAAAAACCATTTGTGTCCGGATAGAATTGAGGGACAGGTCGGAGTGTTTAGGCAGGGCGAGTTGTAGGCATTTTAGGGATAGAGTCTGCTGAATTATAGGGTCAGTGTCTTCTACAAAGTACAATCGATATTGCTGTGTGGGGGGTGGGGTGACTCTGCACTCAATCCTGATCTACGATCTCTTCTCAATCCTGTTAGGGAGAGGCTGCTGCTGAATTTTAGGGAAACTGTGTTCTACAAACTACAATCGATATTGCTGTGTGGTGTGGGATAGGAGATAGGCAGGTGTCAGTGATCCACATCCATTTTTCTGTGTGTGAGCGGCAGTGAACACAATCTTTTTGGGCTGCAGTGAACACAATCTTTTTGGGGTGCAGTGAACAACGTCCTTTTTGGGGTGCAGTGAACAAAATCTTTTTGGGGTGCAGTGAACAAAATCCTTTTTGGGGTGCAGTGAACACAATCTTTGGGGGGTACAGTGAACACAATCTTTTTGGGGTGCAGTGAACAAAATCATTTGTGGGGTGCAGTGAACACAATCTTTTTGGGGTGCAGTGAACAACATCCTTTTTGGGGTGCAGTGAACACAATCTTTTTGGGGTGCAGTGAACAAAATCCTTTGTGGGGTGCAGTGAACACAATATTTGTGGGGTGCAGTGAACAAAATCCTTTGTGGGGTGCAGTGAACACAATCTTTGTGGGGTGCAGTGAACACAATCTTTTTGGGGTGCAGTGAACAAAATCCTTTTTGGGGTGCAGTGAACAACATCCTTTTTGGGGTGCAGTGAACAAAATCCTTTTTGGGGTGCAGTGAACACAATCTTTTTGGGGTGCAGTGAACAAAATCCTTTGTGGGGTGCAGTGAACACAATATTTGTGGGGTACAGTGAACAGAATCTTTGTGGGGTGCAGTGAACACAATCTTTGGGGGGGTACAGTGAACACAATCTTTTTGGGGTGCAGTGAACAAAATCCTTTTTAGGGTGCAGTGAACAACATCCTTTTTGGGGTGCAGTGAACAAAATCATTTTTGGGGTGCAGTGAACAACATCCTTTTTGGGGTGCAGTGAACAAAATCCTTTTAGGGTGCAGTGAACACAATCTTTGTGGGGAACAGTGAACACAATCTTTGTGGGGTGCAGTGAACACAATCTTTGGGGGGTACAGTGAACACAATCTTTTTGGGGTGCAGTGAACAAAATCCTTTGTGGGGTGCAGTGAGCACAATCTTTGTGGGGTGCAGTGAACACAATCTTTTTGGGGTGCAGTGAACAAAATCCTTTGTGGGGTGCAGTGAACACAATCTTTGAGGGGTGCAGTGAACACAATCTTTTTGGGGTGCAGTGAACAAAATCCTTTTTGGGGTGCAGTGAACAACATCCTTTTTGGGGTGCAGTGAACACAATCTTTTTGGGGTGCAGTGAACAAAATACTTTGTGGGGTGCAGTGAACACAATCTTTGTGGGGTACAGTGAACAGAATCTTTGTGGGGTGCAGTGAACACAATCTTTGGGGGGTACAGTGAACACAATCTTTTTGGGGTGCAGTGAACAAAATCCTTTGTGGGGTGCAGTGAACACAATCTTTGGGGGGTACAGTGAACACAATCTTTTTGGGGTGCAGTGAACAAAATCCTTTGTGGGGTGCAGTGAACACAATCTTTGTGGGGTGCAGTGAACACAATCTTTTTGGGGTGCAGTGAACAAAATCCTTTTTGGGGTGCAGTGAACAACATCCTTTTTGGGGTGCAGTGAACACAATCTTTTTGGGGTGCAGTGAACAAAATCCTTTGTGGGGTGCAGTGAACACAATCTTTGTGGGGTACAGGGAACAGAATCTTTGTGGGGTGCAGTGAACACAATCTTTGGGGGGTACAGTGAACACAATCTTTTTGGGGTGCAGTGAACAAAATCCTTTTAGGGTGCAGTGAACACAATCTTTGTGGGGTGCAGTGAACAAAATCCTTTTTGAGGTGCAGTGAACACAATCTTTGTGGGGTGCAGTGAACACAATCTTTGTGGGGTACAGTGAACACAATCTCATACTTCTGAAGATTTGAGGGTGCTGCCTGTTCCATACTCCTCCTCCTACTGCTCAACCATCCTTTTAGGGGTACAAACAATAGTAATTGGGGCCTAGTGTGGTGGTGTACGTGTGAGATACATACACTTTCTTTTTGATCATATTTTCTATTCCGCTATTCAATTAAATCCTTTGGGGATCAATTAAATTGCGTGATAGTCTGTGTCGGTACGTGTGAGATCCACCTTTCCAAGTTTTTGGGGTTCATCTCATACTTCTGAAGATTTGAGGGTGCTGCCTGTTCCATACTCCTCCTCCTACTGCTCAACCATCCTTTTAGGGGTACAAACAATAGTAATTGGGGCCTAGTGTGGTGGTGTACGTGTGAGATACATACACTTTCTTTTTGATCATATTTTCTATTCCGCTATTCAATTAAAACCTTTGGGGATCAATTAAATTGCGTGATAGTCTGTGTCGGTACGTGTGAGATCCACCTTTCCAAGTTTTTGGGGTTCATCTCATACTTCTGAAGATTTGAGGGTGCTGCCTGTTCCATACTCCTCCTCCTACTCCTCAACCATCCTTTTAGGGGTACAAACAATAGTAATTGGGGCCTAGTGTGGTGGTGTACGTTTGAGATACATACACTTTCTTTTTGATCATATTTTCTATTCCGCTATTCAATTAAAACCTTTGGGGATCAATTAAATTGCGTGATAGTCTGTGTCGGTACGTGTGAGATCCACCTTTCCAAGTTTTTGGGGTCCATCTCATACTTCTGAAGATTTGAGGGTGCTGCCTGTTCCATACTCCTCCTCCTACTCCTCAACCATCCTTTTAGGGGTACAAACAATAGTAATTGGGGCCTAGTGTGGTGGTGTACGTGTGAGATACATACACTTTCTTTTTGATCATATTTTCTATTCCGCTATTCAATTAAAACCTTTGGGGATCAATTAAATTGCGTGATAGTCTGTGTCGGTACGTGTGAGATCCACCTTTCCAAGTTTTTGGGGTTCATCTCATACTTCTGAAGATTTGAGGGTGCTGCCTGTTCCATACTCCTCCTCCTACTGCTCAACCATCCTTTTAGGGGTACAAACAATAGTAATTGGGGCCTAGTGTGGTGGTGTACGTGTGAGATACATACACTTTCTTTTTGATCATATTTTCTATTCCGCTATTCAATTAAAACCTTTGGGGATCAATTAAATTGCGTGATAGTCTGTGTCGGTACGTGTGAGATCCACCTTTCCAAGTTTTTGGGGTTCATCTCATACTTCTGAAGATTTGAGGGTGCTGCCTGTTCCATACTCCTCCTCCTACTGCTCAACCATCCTTTTAGGGGTACAAACAATAGTAATTGGGGCCTAGTGTGGTGGTGTACGTGTGAGATACATACACTTTCTTTTTGATCATATTTCCTATTCCGCTATTCAATAAAAACCTTTGAGGATCAATTGAATTGCGTGATAGTCTGTGTCGGTACGTGTGAGATCCACCTTTCCAAGTTTTTGAGGTTCATCTCATACTTCTGAAGATTTGAGGGTGCTGTCTGTTCCATACTCCTCCTACTCCTCATCCATCCTTTTAGGGATAGAAACAATAGTAATTGGGGCCTAGTGTGGTTTTGTACGTGCGAGATACATACACTTTTTTGGATCATATTTCCTATTCCGCTATTCAATAAAAACCTTTCTAGGGCAAGATCTTAAATTACAGAAATATGAGGAGACCGTCAAATAAGGGCCGTGGCCTGGGTCGTGGTGCTGCTGGTAGAGCTCCTGTTGCAAGGAGAGGACGTGGTCGATCTGTGCCAGCTACACGCACAAGTGAAACACCTTCCTCAAGTGTGAGTAGGCGACAGAACCTGCATCAGTATTTGGTAGGGCATCATACGCCCCTAGAAGTGATGAGGCCAGAACAAGTGGAGGCGATAGTAGATTGGTTTGCTGCTGACAGTGCCTCCAGTTCCTTCACATTGTCTCCCACCCAGTCTACTGCAGAAAGGTCACAGTTGGCACCTGCAGCCGATGTCCAACCGTCTTTCACCTCACCCCCTTGCAAATCAGGCAAGCAGTCTGAGCCCCAAGCCATACCGCAGTCTCTTCTTCTTTTTGATGACTCTGTCAGCAGGGTTTCCCAGGGCCATCCACCTAGCCCTGCCCCAGAAGTGGAAGAGATTGAGTGCAGCGATGCCCAACCACTTATTTCTCAAGATGAGTACATGCAAGGATCATCGCAGCACGTCTCCGATGATGACGAAACGCAGGTGCCAACTGCTGCGGCGTTCAGCATTGTGGAGACCGACAAGGAGGGCAGGGGTGAAGACTGGGTGGAAGATGATGTGGAGGACGATGAGGTCCTCCACCCCACATGGAATGAAGGTCATGCAGGTGACCTGAGTAGTGTGGAGGAAGAGGCGGTGGTCGCACAGAGCCACCAGCACAGCAGAAGAGGGAGCAGGGTGCAGAAGCGGAGCGGCCGTGCCCTAGACACTACGCCCGCTACTGCCCAACGCAGCAAGGGAACGAGCGCACCAAAGTCAGCTCAAAGGAGTTCTCTAGCGTGGAAGTTCTTTAGAAAATGTGCTGATGACAGGACACGAGTGGTTTGCACCCTGTGCAATCAGAGCTTGAAGCGAGGCATAAACCTTCTCAACCTGAGCACAACCTGCATGATCAGGCATCTAAGTGCAAAGCACGAGCTGCAGTGGAGTACACACCTTCAAAACCAAGAAACGTCTCTGGTTCATCCTGCTTCCTCTTCTGCTGCAGTCTCTGCCGCTCCAGCCACATCTGTAGTGATACCGGCACCTGCCACCCCGCAAACAGACGATCTGTCAGCAACACCACCACCTGGGTCACCAACAACCATCTCCACAATGTCCCGTGGAAGCGTTCAGCTTTCCATCTCCCAAACACTTGAGAGGAAGAGGAAGTACCCCCCTACCCACCCGCGATCCCTGGCCCTGAATGCCAGCATTTCAAAATTATTGGCCTTTGAAATGCTGTCATTCCGTCTGGTGGAGACGCACAGTTTTAAAAACCTTATGTCGGTGGCTGTCCCACAGTACGTCATGCCCAGCCGCCACTACTTTTCCAGGCAAGCCATCCCTTCCCTGCACAACCAAGTGGGGGAAAAAATCAGGTGTGCACTGCGCAACGCCATCTGTGCCAAGGTCCACCTAACTACCGATACGTGGACCAGTAAGCACGGTCAGGGGCGTTATATCTCCCTAACGGCACACTGGGTAAATGCAGTGGCGGATGGGCCTGAGGCAGATAGCAATTTGGCGCATGTCCTTCCACCACCGAGGATTGCAGGGCGCTTCAGTTTGCCTCCTGTTCCTAACTCCTCCTACTCCGCTTCCTCATCCTCTACCGCCTCCTCATCCGGACAGCGTAACACCTTCACCACCAACTTCAGCACGGCCAGGGGTAAACGACAGCAGGCAGTTTTACAACTTGCCTGTTTGGGGGACAAACCACACACCGCGCAGGAGTTGTGGAGGAGCATGGAACAGCAGACAAATGAGTGGTTGCTGCCAGCGAGCCTCAAGCCCGGCCTGGGCGAAATCTCATAGCAGCTCTGGGCCTAGCCGGTTTGACGCACATCCCTTGCCTGGCGCATGTGCTGAATTTGGTGGTGCAGAGGTTCCTTAAAAACTACCCCTATATGTCAGAGCTGCTGCAGAAAGTGCGGGCCGTTTGTGCGCACTTTCGGCGTTCTCACCCTGCTGCTGCTCGCCTGGCAGCGCTGCAGCGTAACTTCGGCCTTCCCGCTCACCGCCTCATATGTGACGTGCCCACAAGGTGGAACTCCACCTTGCACATGCTGAAAAGACTGTGCGAGCAGCAGCAGGCCATAGTGGAGTTTCAGCTGCAGCACGCACGCGTGAGTCGCTCTGCGGAACAGCACCACTTCACCACCAATAACTGGGCCTCCATGCGAGACCTGTGTGCCTTGTTGCGCTGTTTTGAGTACTCCACCAACATGGCCAGTGGCAATGACGCCGTTCTCAGCTTAACTATCCCACTTCTATGCCTCCTTGAAAAAACAATTCGGGCGATGATGGAAGAGGATGTGGCACAGGATGAGGAGGAGGATGAAGAGGTAACATTTCCAAGGCTTTCAGGGCAGTCATTCGCAAGGGGCTCCGAGGGTGGGTTCCTGCACACACAAACGCCAGGGACACAATTGTCCAGCAGGGGCACAGTTCTGGAGGATGAGGAGGATGAGGAGGAGGAGGAGCTGGAGGAGGAGATGGAACCATGTTCACAGCAGGGTGGCACCCAGGCCAGCTCATGGCCATCACTGGTGCGTGGCTGGGGGGATACAGAGGACACGGATGATACACCTCCCACAGAGGACAGCCTTTCGTTGCCTCTGGGCAGCCTGGCACACATGAGCGATTACATGCTGCAGTGTCTCCACAACGACCGCCGAGTTGCCCACATTCTAACTTGTGCTGATTACTGGGTGGCCACGCTGCTGGATCCCCGTTACAAGGACAACGTACCGTCCTTAATTCACTCACTGGAGCGCGATCGCAAGATGCGCGAGTACAAGCGCACGCTGGTAGACGCCATGCTGCTGGCATTCCCATCTGACAGCGGGGCCGCAGTGGAAGCACAAGGCAGAGGAGGAGGAGGAGGAGGTCGCCAACGCAACCAGGGCACCGCCAGCACCTCAGAAGGCAGGGTTAGCATGGCCGAAATGTGGAAAAGCTTTGTCAGCACGCCACAACAAACAGCAGCACCAGCAGCTCAGATGGAACGTCTTAGCAGGAGGCAGCATTTTACCAACATGGTGGAGCAGTATGTGTGCACACGCCTACATGTAGTGAATGAGGGGTCTGCCCCCTTCAACTTCTGGGTCTCCAAATTGGGCACATGGCCTGAGCTTGCCCTTTACGCCTTGGAGGTGCTGGCGTGCCCTGCAGCCAGTGTATTATCTGAACGGGTATTTAGCACGGCTGGGGGCGTTATAACAGACAAGCGCAGCCGCCTGTCCAGAGACAATGTGGACAAGCTCACGTTCATTAAAATGAACCAGGCATGGATCCCACGGGACTTTTCCGTACCTTATGCAGAATAGCAATGGATACCGACCTTACCCACCCATTGTTCCATTTTTGCTCTTTTTCACTCTTTTGGGGTGTACCCTCATTTAAAATTTGTGAAAAGAAGCAGTGTTGGCTACCTCGTCCTCCTCCTCAGGGCCAGATTAACGTAGGCCCCGGGTTGGCCATATTCACTGTTACCGCTCTTCTGTCACTTGTAAACACAGAAGTCTGGCTTCTATGCTCGCTTCCCCAGGCAGCACCCTCAGAACCTCCCCACACAGCGTGAAGGCCGGACAAGGAGGGACAGTTGCCGATGCATGGATGTGTTTATGGGCTTCAGAGACAGCATCCCATGTTGAATTAGGCATGCATGGCTGCACCCTTCCTCCTCTGGGTGCATGGCAAGGCACGGCCCTTAAGGCCCTTCAAAATCCTCAGCACCAAGCCTGTGATGCTCTTAATCCGGCCCTGGTCCTCCTCCACCGCCGCTTCCACCTACACCGCCCATAGGTGTGCGCAGCCTATTGCATTAAGGTGTGCACCCCAAAGTTGAAATACACATGCATGTGTTTGCCAGCAGGGAGAGTAATGTATCGGGGCCATGTACCTGTAGGCAAAGAGAAATAGAGCAGAGCAGGTCCGAGGGAGATCTTTCCCATCTCCTCACTGGCAATGCTATGTGCCCTAGGTGATTAGGGTGTGCCCAGGCACACCCGGCACACCCTGTGCGCATGCCTATGTCACCGCCACATCCACCACCACCTCAACCTCCCTCCTACTCCATATGGGCCTCGTCCTTCAGAGATGAAGAAGAACATTGTTTTATTTTTCTGTTTTTTTTTGTTGTTTTAAGTTATTTCCCTATCCACATTTGTTTGCAGAGCACTTGCCATGCTCTTAATTACGTTTTGCTGCCATTTGCAGCACTCTAGCCCTTTCCTTTGGTGTTTTAGAGCCATTTTAGTGCCTTAAAGTTCGGGTCCCCATTGACTTCAATGGGGTTCGGTGTCCGGAAAAGTTCGGTAAAAGTCCAGGACACGGACCCGGACTTTTTTTTAAAGTTCGGCCGAACCCGTCAAACACGGACATCTAGGTGTCCGCTCAACCCTAGTCATGAACCATCTGAGATTTGAACCATGTATGGCAGGCGTTAGTCAATTAGCGACCCTCCCAGCCAAAGTCTGTTAGCACCAGATTGTCCGCCACACTATCACAGTCACACCATAAGTCGCTGATCACCTCCATTACAGTATAGTGTCTATAGCTGTATAAATTCCATTAACGATTTACCTTTCGCACAAAACAATTAACCACTTGCCTACCGGGCACTTAAACCCCCTTCCTTCCCAGGCCAATTCTCAGCTTTTAGCGCTGTCACACTTTGAAAGAATATATATTATTCTTATTATAGTGAAAGGCTATGGGAAAATTTGTCACCCTAACTCCTCACACAGTTTTTACACTACATAGACAAGTAATATACCAAAATGAGCGGATCGTTCCCGATTGCATTGCTATATCTTTTTTGGAAGGTTTCGCCAAATGGTTTGCGAAATATTGTAATTTTTGTGGTGAAATTTGGTGAAATTGCCCCCATAGGAATAAATGGCGGAATGTTCAAAAGTAGAGTGGGGCCTGAAAATAGTTAGAGGGTGGGCGAGGAAATCTTTCCACAATTTCTAAACTGCTGCCACAGTGACGGCAAGAACAGTCCTCGGAAATTGTACATTTTCTAGTTTACCACTACTATCCCTTTATATTGGATTTTGAAATTTACAAATGCAGCAAATTAGAAATTGGATGAAAGGTTTAGCACTGGGAAACACTTTTTGAAAGATAGAAAGTGCCTTTTATATACAACTAATGTATTTATCGGCGTATAACACGCACTTTTTCCTCCTAAAAATGGAGGGCAATACGCCAATATCTAAAAAAAAAAAAAGAAACCCAGGCAGCGCCGTGAGGCAGAGGGGGGAGAGCTGGGCGGAGGAGAAGGAAGGATGAGCGGTCGCTGTCATAGGAAGTCCCGCCTCCTATGATAGACAGCAGAGTGGCCAGGACGTGTGACGTCTATCATAGGCGCCGGGACTTCAGATGGCAGCGGCCACTCTTCCACCCTTCTCCTCGGCCCGGCCCGCCCCCGCTCTGTGCAATGGCGCTGGCGAGGCTGCAATATAGGATACTGCGCTGGTGAGGCTGCATTCATTGGCACTGGTGAGGCTGCATTCATTGGCACTGGTGAGGCTGCATTCATGGGCACTGGTGAGGCTGCATTCATGGGCACTGGTGAGGCTGCATTCATGGTCACTGGTGAGGCTGCATTCATGGTCACTGGTGAGGCTGCATTCATGGGCACTGGTGAGGCTGCATTCATGGTCACTGGTGAGGCTGCATTCATGGGCACTTGTGAGGCTGCATTCATGGGAACTGGTGAGGCTGCATTCATGGGCACTGATGAGGCTGGATTTCTTTGGCACTGGTGAGGCTGCATTCATGGGCACTGGCGAGGCTGCATTCATGGGCACTGATGAGGCTGCATTCATGGTCACTGATGAGGCTGCATTCATGGGCACTGGTGAGGCTGCATTCATGGGCACTGGTGAGGCTGCATTCGATTTAAAAAAAAGGTTCTGATTTCAAAGCTGTTTTTTTTTTTCAAATGTAAACTTTTTTTCCTGAAATTTCCCTCCTAAAATTGAGGTGCGTGTTATACGCCGATAAATATGGTATATAGATCAGACCAAAATAAGGGACAAATGAGGAGGAAAGAGGGACAGAGGGACTTTGTTCCAAATCAGGGACAGTCCCTTGAAATCAGGGACAGTTGGGAGCCATGTATATAGGATTTGCTCTGGTGATAGGTGTACTTTATTTTGTCTGCAGCTTTCAAAGGGTTAACCCATGTGCAAAGCAAATTAGCATTATTAATGCGCATATTAATTGCTAAGACATTTTATGTGGCTTTCATCAGGCAGTCACAAGACGGAGAATATAACTGGATGCCCACAGATGGAATGAAACAGATATAATTATGTGTGTGTAACTAGTTCTCTTTCACAGCATGCTGGGGCAATCTGTCCTTTTGATCTTCTGTTTTACTTAGAAAAGAGGAATGGGGGTGGCAGATTTGCTGGCGTTTTGTATGGCATCAGATTGGAATAGCGTGGTGCTTTACACGTTCGTGCCCTGAAAACTCTGACTTTAAAGACACATACCATGCAGATGTCCGAAAAAAAAAGTAAATGTCTAAATTGGGGGTATCTATTTATAATGTGTTCCTGGGCCCTGAAATCAATCTGGTATCAAATCCCTTTACTACTGGGCGAAACCCACACTGTGGGGGAAACCGAGGATTTACCATTTTCTGATACCAATGAGATGTAGGTGTAAATAATATACAGCAAAATTATCTTAAAATGCATATGTAGCACCCTCCTAGGTAGGTGCTAGTGAGAGAGTATAGTTTTTGGCTCTGTCTGTCTATCAGAGGAGCAACAGGTATATCTATTTTGCTGTGAGTGAGGTCTGCTCAGTGTGCTCAGTATGTGATTCATTGGGTCTAGAGAGTGTTTCACACTGGTCCAATAGGGAGGCATGTTGGACAGTGGGAGCAAACCTGACCAATGAGTACATAGGCTTTGATCCAGTCCTGGTGTTTGGTAGAGACAGGCTGCCTCGGCTGTCAGACATGATACAGGAGATGGTCAGAGACTGAGGACATGATACAGAAGATGATCAGAGACTGCAGATATGATACAGAAGATGCTCAGAGACTGCAGACATGATACAGGAGATGGTCAGAGACTGCAGATATGATACAGGAGATGCTCGGAGACTGCAGACATGATACAGGAGATGGTCAGAGACTGCATACATGATACAGGAGATGGTCAGAGACTGCAGACATGATACAGGAGATGGTCAGAGACTGCATACATGATACAGGAGATGGTCAGAGACTGCATACATGATACAGGAGATGGTCAGAGACTGCAGACATGATACAGGAGATGGTCAGAGACTGCATACATGATACAGGAGATGGTCAGAGACTGCAGACATGATACAGGAGATGGTCAGAGACTGCGGACATGATACAGTAGATGGTCAGAGACTGCAGACAGGATACAGTAGATGGTCAGAGACTGAGGACATGATACAGGAGATGCTCAGAGACTGCAGACATGATAGAAGATTGAAGAGCACTAGGGGGGCCAGAAAGCACAGGCGAAGCAGAGAGCACTGGAGGAGCTGAAGGGCACATGGGGGGACTGGAGAGAATTAAGAGGGAATTTGGAAAGCATTGCAGGGGGTTGGAAGGTGCAGGGGGTGGAGAGCACTGGGGGGGGGGGGGACAGGGAGCACTTGGGGGGGGCGGGCAGGAAAAAACAGGTGGGTGGAGAGCACTGGGGGGGACAGGGAGCATAGGGGGGAGGGAGATTAAAAGCATTGATCTTTCCCTATTCTTCCTGCAGGAGGGAGAGGAGGAGAATCAGACATTCAGCAGCTGCAGGAAGAATAGGGAAAGATGAATTCCTCTATATGCAGCTGCCCCATCCCCCTCCTATCCAGCACACACACTTGGGAACTCACCTTCTTCCCGCCGAGGCTCCATCCCTTCTTTCCGCCGAGGCTCCGTCCCTTCTTCCCGTCGAGGCTCTGCACCTTCTTCCAGCTGTGGCTCCGCCCCTTCTTTCTGCCGCGGCTCCGCCCCCTTATTCCCGCTGCGGCTCCGCACCCCCCCCCCCCCCCCCGGTAGCAGTGCGGACTGAAGGAGCTGCCTTAACACTGCGATACGGGATAACCAGAACACGCCGGGCAGGACGCCGGCTGACACCCCCCAGTGTGTGGCACCCGGGGCGGGACACCCCCCAAAGCCCCCCCTCCATTGGTACGCCACTGCCTGAGGGCCAGAGGAATGGAGCTGAACCCAGAGGTCCAGAAAAGCTGACTGAGGGGGAGACACTGGAGACCCTAGAAAAACAGTATCGTGAGTACAAGTCGTCTGGAAAGAGACTTAATCCTAAATCCATCTAAGTGGCAAGGTGGAACAACATTCTTGCTGTATCTACAGATAGATGTCCTCCAAACCTCTTGTGCATAGTTAATCTGGAGTATCCCACTATTCCCTTCTCCCATCCCTAATTTATAAAATAAAACACAAAACAGCTACGTACCCCTAATACAATTTATTGACTGAGCCAAGAAGTAAAGTGATAGACTGTGAATGTCAAGTTGCTAATGGTAATCCAGGGGACCCAAAAGTGTGAATATTAATTAGTCCTAAAGGGGGCAGCGCTACACATAATTTTATTGAGACAACATTAAAATAAGCCCTGAGGAAACAGGGACTATATAGTACAACATCGCAACACTAAGGAGCATAAAAACTAAAGTTATATACAGTGCAGGCTTGGGACTAGAGCATCAAATGCATAGTTAATAAACAAGTACACCATTAGCAAAAATTCTGATGCGTTTCAACTGTTTTCAGTCTTCCTCGGGGGGTTGATATTAGTTGATGGTTCCATAGAGTCTCTGTAATACACAATATATTACCAAAAGTATTGGGACGCCTGTCTTTACAAGCACATGATCTTTAATGGCATCCCAGTCTTAGTCTGTAGAGTTCAATATTGAGTTGGCCCACCCTTTGCAGCTATAACAGCTTCAACTCTTCTGGGAAGGCTGTCCACAAGGTTTAGGAGTGTGTCTATGGGAATGTTTGACCATTCTTCCAGAAGCGCATTTGTGAGGTCAGGCACTGATGCTGGACAAGAAGGCCTGCCTCGCAGTCTCAGCTCTAATTCATCCCAAAGGTGTTCTATCAGGTTGAGGTCAGGACTCTGTACAGGCCAGTCAAGTTCCTCCACCCCAAACTCACTCATCCATGTCTTTATGGACCTTGCTTTGTGCACTGGTGTGCAGTCATGTTGGAACAGGAAGAGCATGCAATGGTCCAAAATGTGGGAATGCAATGGTTCAAAATGTCTTGGCATGCTGACGCCCTAAGATTTTGCTTCACTGGAACTAAGGGGCCAAGAACAACTATTGGAAAACAACCCCACCCTATATACCTACCTCCACCAAATGATTTGGGCCGTTGCCCAAAGCAAGGTCCATAAAGACATGGATGAGAACGTTTTTGGGGTGGAGGAACTTGACTGGCCCGCACAGAGTCCTGACCTCAACCTGATAGAACACCTTTGGGAGAAATTAGAACAGAAACTGCAAGCCAGGCCTTCTTGTTCAACATCAGTGCCTGACCTCACAAATGCGCTTCTGGAAGAATGGTCAAACATTCCCATAGACACTCCTAAACCTTGTGGACGCCTTCCCAGAAGAGTTGAAGCTGTTATAGCTGCAAAGGGTGGACCAACTCAATGTTAAACCCTACGGACTAAGACTGGGGGGGGGGGGGGGGCTTGTGAAATGACCATAGAGACATGTGATCCTATATAAAAGGATCACATGAGCTCTATGATCATTGCAGGGAGAAGAGCGGTCGGCTGTGTTTACAACAGCTGACCGTCCTCTCCCAGCGGGGAGCGATTGCGGGTGTCAGGCGGCAATCAGAGCCCCCTGATACACGCATCGGCTTCCCCGCTGACAAGCGGGGGCGGGAGTGCGCACCCTAGCCTCCTAAGAGCAAGCGACGTACACCTACGCCCAGAAGCAGCTGCCTGCCGCAGTAAATCTGCGGTGGCCGGTCGTAAAGTGGTTAAATTGTATATGTTAGTTTGATGCAAGCATTTTTTCACTTTAAAGCTGAAACACAGATCTCTCTTTTCCTCTACTGCAACCACTGCCCCATAGTTAAGCTGGATACACACTATACAATCTTCTTTAGATTTTTTCCTTTAGATTTACCAAAACCATATAATATGAGGTCAAACCTCAACAACTTCAGTTTGTATGCAATCAGGCAAGCCCTTGCACTACATAGTTGAAGGTAAATCTAACACCAAAAGTTGTATAGTGTGTATCCAGCTTTAGAAAGCACTCCCTAGGAGCACACTTAACCCCTTGATCGCCCCTGGTGTTAACCCCTTCCCTGCCAATTATGTATACAGTAACAGTACATTTTTTTTTATTTTTTTAGCACTGATCACTGTATTGGTGTCACTGGTCCCCACTTTGTGTCAGATTTGTCCGCTGCAATGTTGCAATCCAATCAATATACACTTATTAGGATTTTTTTTTTTTCCAAAAATATGCAGCAGAATACATATTGGCCAAAATTTATGAAAAAATTTGATTCTTAAAAAAAATGTATTGGGTATGTTTTGTAGCAGAAAGTAAAAAATATTGTTTTTTTTTTTCAAAATTGAGTTTTTTTTGTTGTTTATAGCGCAAAAACTAAAAAATGCAGAGGTGATCAAAAACCACCAAAAGAAAGCTCTGTTCGTGGGGGGGGGGGGGGGGGGGGGGGGGGGGGCGGGGGGGGGGAAGACATTAATTTTATTTGGGTACAGTGTCGCACGATTGTCAGTTAAAATAACGCAGTGCTGTATAGCAAAAAAAGGCCTGGTCATTAAGGTGGTAAAACCTTTAGGAGTTAAAGTGATTAAAGAGGCCCTGTCACCTTGTCCATACAGGCCAAAGTGAGTGGGTCTTTATAAAGCACATCCCCCATCCATTTTAAACTCACATCTCCAACTATTTTCCACCATTCCTTCCATATCCACCTCTGCAAAATACTTGGTGTTTCCAGGTAAGGGAGTGCATGTCACTTTCTCCCATGATGCAGTGTTCAGGCCTAGTAGATAGTTGTCAGGCCTAGACAGGGGCGTAACTACAGGGGTTGCAATTGCAACCGGGCCCCATGCTCCAGGGGGTCTGTGCGGCTCCCCGGTACACCTGGATAGGAGGGGCGGCATGTAGAGGAATCACTGTCCTCCTTTTTCCTCCTGTAGCTGCAGGAGGAAAATGGAGGAGATTGGTTCCTCTGTATGCTGCCCCCGCCACTCCTCCTATCCACTTCACTTGTGTTCTGCTTTCTCTGAGTGCTCTCCTGGTCCCCCCTTCCCACTGTGCTCTCTCCCCTCTCCTGCCGGCTGCTGCAGGGGATGTGTCACAATAGAAAACCAGGAAGGGGTCAGTAAATATGTAATTTACCAGCTCCTTCCTTTTCTGAATGGACAGAGTCATAGTCAGTGACATTGTAAAAAAATAAAATAAAAATGATAAAAATAATACAATTAAAATACCAAAAATTAAAAACTACTGACACCAGTGGGTGAACTTCCAGGATCGACCTTGTGACCGGGCCCTGGCATTCCACCGCCATGGGGAGGCCCCAAGATGGCAGGAAGGGGGCCCACTGCAGAACTTGTGAAAGGGTCCCCCTGTGGCACCATAATAAACGGCCCCGCAACAAGAGTAAAGGGCCCCAGGATCAGTGGGAAGAGCCCCAGGCTTGAAGGGAAGGGCACCGGCCAGGGGTCTGGGGGGCCCTTCGTGATTTTTTGCACCAGGGCCCTGAAGATTCTAGTTACACCTCTGGGCCTAGACACTGTCATATGATAGGGCAGGTCACCATACCCACCGAGACCCACCGAGATCCCAGCCAACACCCAGAGAAAGGGCTGGCAGGGGACTGCTGGAGAGACATGAGAATAAAATAGTTGGGGATTTACATAAAGCAGGAATTTCTTACTCTGATTTCCTACATTCCTTCTATAATAACTGAATGTATCTGCAGACAAAGAGACAAAGAATCCAGCCTCTAAAATTACATTTTACCTGAAAAAAGGAACCTGATCTGTTAGGGCGAGCGTAATAATTACTTTGCAACATTGGTGTTTACTCCTAATGCCCCTTTCACACATGGAGTCTGTTGAGATCCGCCTGTCCGTTTTTTTGGCGGATCTGAACGGATGCCCCATTCATCTCTATGGGGCATCAGATGTCAGGGGAAACATGTCCGCTGCCATCCGATCCGTCAAATCTGGACAGATGGAAACCCTATTTTCCATCCTCTGTCTCTGTGTCATCCTATATCTGCCATGTACATCCTCTGTGTGTCACCCTATAGTTGCCATGTACATCCTCTGTGTGCCATCCTATACCTGCCACGTACATCCTCTGTGTGCCAACCTATAGTTGCCATGTACATCCTCTGTGTGCCATCCTATACCTGCCATGTACATCCTCTGTGTGCCATCCTATAGTTGCCATGTACATCCTCTGTGTGCCATCCTATACCTGCCATGTACATCCTCTGTGTGCCATCCTATCAGTGGCGGCTGGTGCTCAAAATTTTTGGGGGGGCGCAAAAAGAAAAATGTAATAGGTATTGCTTCGCGTCAAAAAAACGCAGTAAAAATTGCATGACTTTGAAGTCATGGTACAGGCATGGCACAGGTGATGGTATAGGCATGGCATAGGTGATGGTACAGGCATGGCACAGGTGATGGTACAGGAGATGGTATATGCCCCCTTCAATGCAGTGACCAGCGTACATGCCCCCTTTCAATGCAGAGACCAGTGTACATGCCCCCTTCAATGCAGAGTTCAGCGTGCGTGCCCCCTTCAATGCAATGAACATTGTGCTGTGCCCCCTTCAATGCAATGGACACTGTGCTATGCCCCCTTCAATGCAATGAACACTGTGCTGTGCCCCCTTCAATGCAATAAACACTGTGCTATGCCCCCTTCAATGCAATAAACACTGTGCTGTGCCCCCACAATGCAGAGTTCAGCGTGCATGCCCCCTTCAATGCAACTGTGCTGTGCCCCCTTCAATGCAATGAACAATGTGCTGTGCCCCCTTCAATGCAATAAACACTGTGCTGTGCCCCCTTCAATGCAATAAACACTGTTCTGTGCCCCCTTCAATGCAATGAACACTGTGCTATGCCCCCTTCAATGCAATGAACACTGTGCTGTGCCCCAACAATGCAGAGTTCAGCGTGCATGCCCCCTTCAATGCAATAAACACTGTGCTGTGCCCCCTTCAATGCAATAAACACTGTGCTGTGCCCCCTGCAATGCAATAAACACTGTTCTGTGCCCCCTTCAATGCAATGAACACTGTGCTGTGCCCCCTTCAATGCAATGAACACTGTGCTATGCCCCCTTCAATGCAATGAACACTGTGCTGTGCCCCAACAATGCAGAGTTCAGCGTGCATGCCCCCTTCAATGCAATAAACACTGTGCTGTGCCCCCTTCAATGCAATAAACACTGTGCTGTGCCCCCTTCAATGCAATAAACACTGTGCCCCCTTCAATGCAATGAACTCTGTACTGTGCCCCAACAATGCAGAGTTCAGCGTGCATGCCCCCTTCAATGCAACTGTGCTGTGCCCCCTTCAATGCAATAAACACTGTGCAGAGTTCAGCGTGCGTGCCCCCTTCAATGCAACTGTTCCGTGCCCCCATCAATGCAGAGTTCAGCGTGCGAGCCCCTTTCAATGCAGAACGCCACAGCATTGTCCCCAATCACTGCAGAGCGCCACAGCATTGTCCCCAATCACTGCAGAGCGCCACAGCATTGTACCCCAATGATTGCAGAGCGCCACAGCATTGTCCCCCAATGATTGCAGAGCGCCACAGCATTGTCCCCCAATGATTGCAGAGCGCCACAGCATTGTCCCCCAATGATTGCAGAGCGCCACAGCATTGTAACCCAATGATTGCAGAGTGCCAGCATTGTCCCCCAATGATTGCAGAGCGCCAGCTTTGTCCCCCAATGATTGCAGAGTGCCCACAGCATTGTCCCCCAATGATTGCAGAGTGCCAGCATTGTCCCCCAATGATTGCAGAGTGCCAGCATTGTCCCCCAATGATTGCAGAGCGCCAGCTTTGTCCCCCAATGATTGCAGAGTGCCACAGCATTGTCCCCCAATGATTGCAGAGTGCCAGCATTGTCCCCCAATGATTGCAGAGCGCCAGCATTGTCCCCCAATGATTGCAGAGCGCCACAGCATTGTACCCCAATCGATGCAGAGTGCCAGCGTGCGTGCTCCGTTCAAACTTACCTGGCGGCGGCGCGGCTCAGCTTCTTACTCCTCTTCTGCGGCGGGTCCTCCTCCCTCGTCTCGGCGGCAGGAACCGGCGGGCGGCCTCTCCTTTTCTCTGAGCGGCGGTGACGGTGAGTGACTGACCCACGCACCGGCACCGCCCCCATTGCGACGTCAGCGATATCCTGGATGATGATTGGTCCAGGCTGTAGACTGGACCAATCACAGCCAGGATATCAGAAAGTGGGGGTGTCCAACCGCAACGACTTGCGCCCAGGATACCCCCCTACCCCCCCAGAAGGCAGCCAATCGGCGCCTCTTCTGGGACGTAACCCCACCCCCCCCTAGCCACCAGTTCCTTGGGTTCAGGCCGGCGAACCCAATTTTTTTTTTTTTATACAACTTTATTTGTTCGTTTTTTTTTTTTCTTTTTTTTTTTCGTTTTTTTTAGGGGTAGGGGGGCGGCGCCCTGGCGCCCCCTATGCACGGGCCGCCACTGCATCCTATACCTGCCATGTACATCCTCTGTGTGCCATCCTATACCTGCCATGTACATCCTATGTGTGTCATCCTATACCTGCCACGTACATCCTCTGTGTGCCATCCTATAGTTGCCATGTACATCCTCTGTGTGTCATCCTATATCTGCCTTGTACATTCTCTGTCTGTGCCATCCTATATCTGCCATGTACATTCTCTGTCTGTGCCATCCTATACCTGACATGTACATCCTCTGTCTGTGCCATCCTATACCTGCCATGTACATCCTCTGTCTGTGCCATCCTTTACCTGCCATGTACATCCTCTGTCTGTGCCATCCTATACTTGCCATGTACACCCTCTATCTCTGCCATCCTATACCTGCCATGTACATCCTCTGTCTGTGCCATCCTTTACCTGCCATGTACATCCTCTGTGTGCCATCCTTTACCTGCCATGTACATCCTCTGTGTGCCATCCTATACTTGCCATGTACATCCTCTGTCTGTGCCATCCTATACCTGTCATGTACATTCTCTGTGTGCCATCCTATGCTTGCCATGTACATCCTCTGTGTGCCATTCTATACCTGCCATGTACATCCTCGTGTGTCATCCTATATCTGCCATGTACATCCTCTGTGTGCCATCCTATACTTGCCATGTACATCCTCTGTGTGCCATCCTATACCTGTCATGTACATTCTCTGTGTGCCATCCTATGCTTGCCATGTACATCCTCTGTGTGCCATCCTATAACTGCCATGTACATCCTCTGTGTGCCATCCTATACCTGCCATGTACATCCTCTGTGTGTCATCCTATATCTGCCATGTACATCCTCTGTGTGCCATCCTATACTTGCCATGTACATCCTCTGTGTGCCATCCTATACCTGCCATGTACATGCTCTGTCTGTGCCACCCTATACCTGCCATGTACATCCTCTGTCTGTGCCATCCTTTACCTGCCATGTACATCCTCTGTGTGCCATCCTATACTTGCCATGTACACCCTCTGTCTGTGCCATCCTATACCTGCCATGTACATCCTCTGTCTGTGCCATCCTTTACATGCCATGTACATCCTCTTTGTGCCATCCTGTGTGCCATCCTATATCTGTCCTGTACGTCCTATGTGTGCCATCCTCTGTGTGCCATCCTATATCTGTCCTGTACATCCTATGTGTGCCCTCCTCTGTGTGCCATTCTATATCTGTCCTGTACATCCTATGTGTGCCCTCCTCTGTGTGCCATCCTATATCTGTCCTGTACATCCTATGTGTGCCCTTCTCTGTGTGCCATCCTATATCTGTCCTGTACATCCTCTGTGCCATCCCAGACCTGCCATGTACATACTCTGTCTATGCCATCCCATACCTGTCATGTACATCCTCTGTGTCATCCCATATCTGCCATGTACATCATCTGTGTGCTATCCTATATCTGTCCTGTACATCCTCTGTGTGCCATCCTCTGTGTGCCATCCTATACCTGTCATGTACATCCTCTTGTGTGCCATCCTATACCTCCCATGTACATTCTGTGCCATGTGCTCTCCTGTACCTGTCCTGTAAGTCATCTCACTGTGCCATCCTATATCTGTTATGTACATCCTCTGTATGCCATCCTATACCTGCCATGTACATCCTCTGTGTGCTTCTCTCTCTCTCCACTGATTTTGTTGGAGGTACCAATAAATATCACCTTATTGATAATTTGCATTTTTATTCTCGTGGGTGATTGTGTAGCCAGGACCCCAGTGCACTGCACTGCCCGAGGGCCTACAAGGCTCTTAAGATGGCTCTATGTTTGGGTGCCAACAGACCTGGAACTACAGAAAAGTGGCACCTGACTTATCCAACCAGCTTTGAAATGTAAAATATAGTGCCTAGGTGGGATTTTTAAGGCAATCCAAACTAATTGGTATAAAAATAGAAATGTTATTAGTGAGATATATTTTTGGAAGAGAACAAACCACAATCAGAGAATAAAAACACACTGAGCTCAGCTGAAAAACAGCCGAGATGTAAGATAGATATATTCAATTTGTTAGTGTATCTAAATCTGCTAATACATTTATCACCCCCCCCCCCCAGACTGATACTGCTGTGCCTCCGGGCTCATTCCTCCAGAGTTATGCCTTATTAACCAGCCCTGGAAGTTTTTACCCCCTTATGATCAGGCCATTATTTGCGATTCGGCACTGCGTTAATTTAATGGAAAATTGCGCATTTGTGCGACGCTGTACCCAAATACAATTGATGTCCTTTTTTTCCTCACAAATAGAGCTTTCTTTTGGTGGTATTTGATCACCTGTGCGGTTTTTATTTTTTGCGCTATAAACAAAAAAAGAGCGACAATTCTGAAAAAAATGCCATATTTTTTACTTTCTGCTATAAAACATTCCCAATAAAAAAAATTAAAAAATTCATTTTTTTTATCAGTTTAGGCCAATTTGTATTCTGCTAAAAAAATTTTGGTGAAAAAAATCCCAAAAAGCGTATTTTAATTGGTTTGCGCAAAAAGTTATATAGTTTACAAACTATGGGATAGATTTTTGGACTTTTAATTTATTTTGATTGGTTTGCCCAACAGTTATCTTGTCTACTAACTACGGGAAAGATTTATGTCATTTTTATTGTTTTTTTTTTTTTACTAGTATTGGCGGCGATCAGCGATTTTTAGCGGGACTGCGACATTTCGGCGGACAGATTGGACCCCTAACTGACATTTTTGACACTTTTGGGGGGGGACCAGTGATATTACTACAGTAATCAGTGCTAAAAATATGCACTGTTAGTGTAATAATGACACTGGCAGGGAAGGGGTTAATACTGGGGGGTAAACAAAGGGTTACATGTGAGCCTAGGGGAGTGATTCTAACTGTGGGGGGGGCGTGGCTTCTGAGATGACCATAGCCTGTGTTCCTATATAGAAGGATCACAGGCGCTCTGTGATAATTCCAGGGAGAAGAACGGTCAGCTGTGTTTACAACAGCTGCCCGTCCTTCTCTCTTAGCAGGCAATTGGAGCCGCCTGCCCCATGCATCGGAGTCTCCGCTGCTGAGTAGGGGTACCAGTGACATTACTACGGTAATCAGTGCTAAATAATATGCACTGTTACTGTAATAATGACACTGGCAGGTTAATCCTGGGGGTGATCAAAGGGTTAAATGTGAGCCTAGGGGAGTGTTTTCTAACTGGGGGGGGGGGGGGGCTTGTGAAATGATCACAGAGACCTGAGATCCAATATAGAAGGATCACAGGCGCTCTCTGATCATTTCGGAGAGAACGGTCAGATGTGTTTACAACAGCTGCCCGTTCTTCTCTCTCAGTGGGGAACGATCGCGGGTGCACGGTGGTGACTGATGTCTCCGGTCCCATGCATCAGTATCCCTGCTGCCTAGTAGGGGCGGGCAAGCGTGCGCCATCTGCGGCGCGCTCGTCCCCAGGACCGCTCCTGTGAGCTGACGTACCGCTACGTCGGTTCGCACAGCCGAGTCAGCCTGCCACAGTAAATCTGCGGCGGGCGGTCGGCACGCGGTTAATACAGGAGGTGTGCTGCTAGCTAGATTACCAGGTGACGACCCTCCCACGGTCAAGGAATGGATCACTCAGGTGGGGGAAACGATAAGGATGGAGAAGTATATTTATCAACATAGGGGAAATCTGGGCAAATTTGACAAGCTATGGGCCCCCTGGCTTGCTATGCCGGGGTTGGCACCGATGGACTTGGTATTAGATAGGCTGTGGGTGGGTAGTGGGTAAATGTAGGAGAAAACCTAAGTGAAAGAGGATGCTGATGACCAGTATGGTAGAGGAGGACTGGTAGGTCTCGACACTGCGAGTTATTATTTGATGAGGCAAAAAGGGGAGGTGTTTATTATTGCCACTATGTATAATTGTTGATTGGGTGTTAGAGGGAATTGATATTTGTAATATTTGTAAGTAATGAGGGGGTGAATCGGTCTTGGACTCTGTTACTGTTATGTTTTCTATGTGAATGTTTAATAAAGTTCTTGATAAAAAAAAAAAAAAAAAGATTACCAGGTGAAAACAGAGGGGAAAAAGCCAAACAAAAGAAAATGAATGCAGCCCCCACATCTAATGATTGGCAGGCTGCAATTTATTATATTTTTGGTTTTGTGTTTATTACCGCTTTAAAGCGGTAGTATACTCCGCTATATGGCTTTTACCTACAGGTAAGCCTATAATGCAGGGGTGGGGAACCTACGTCCCGGGGGCCGTATGCGGCCCTCAAAGTCATTTGGTCCGGCCCCCCGTGCAGCGGAGTCTGTGTCTCTCAGCTGATCTGTCAGAACGGAGCCTGAGTGAGTCATAGACGGAGTGATATCAAATGCACTCCGCCTGTGACCAATACAGGAATCATCGCCTCTTCCTCCCCTCCAGTGCGGCGCCACTGCTAGCCAGCATTTACCGCCAGCAGAACACACAGCAGTACCAGCCAGAACCAGCAGTACCAGCCAGAGCCAGCAGTACTCACAGCAGTACCAGCCAGAGCCAGCAGTACTCACAGCAGTACCAGCCAGAGCCAGCAGTACCCACAGCAGTACCAGCTAGAGCCAGCAGTACCCACAGCAGTACCAGCCAGAGCCAGCAGTACCCACAGCAGTACAAGCCAGAGCCAGTAGTACCCACAGCAGTACCAGCCAGAGCCAGTAGTACCCACAGCAGTACCAGCCAGAGCTAGTAGTACCAACAGCAGTACCAGCCAGAACCAGTAGTACCCACAGCAGTACCAGCCAGAGTCAGCAGTACCCACAACAGTACCAGCCAGCAGTACCTACAGAACAGTACCAGCCAACAGTACCCACAGCAATACCAGCCAGCAGTACTAGCCAGCAGTACCAGCCTTAGCCAGCAGTACCCAAGGCAGCACCTACAGCACAGTACCAGCCTGAACCAGCAATACCCACAGCGGTACCAGCCTGAGCCAGCAGTACCAGCCAGTAGTACCCACAGTACAAGCCAGCAGTACCAGCCAGCTGTACCCACCAGCAGTACCAGCCAGCTATACTCACCAGCATTACCCGCCAGCAGTTCTTTTCAAAGCTTACCACCATAAAGTCGACTGCATTCCAGACTGACCGACGCAAACCTGGAAAACCTGTTGCGAGTAGCAACATCATCAATACCAGCTAACATCACACACCTCACCAAAGAGAAGTAGTTGCAGCCATCACATTAGGGGTGAGTTAATTAACATTTTTGACCAATTATAACAGGCACATTTTTAAGTTGATAATTTTGTATGGCCCCCGATTTTATAAATACCCAAATGGCCCTTGGCAGAAAAAAGGTTCCCCACCCTGAGTATAATGTGTAACTCTGATACAGAAAACATCCAGAAGCCTCTGTCTATGTTGCATTTGGTCATTATTTAGGAGAAGTGTAAGGAAAAGTAGAGAGTATTAGCAGCTCCCAGATTACATTTCATGTATTTTATTTGCTGAATGTTCTGCTCTCCTCGCCAGAAATGTTACTTTTTTTTTTTAAGAAGCCACAAAGCAATTTCTGGACTCTTCACGTTACCCAAAAGAGCGCATGAACTAAAATACGCTTGGACGGGATAAGCGAACAGCTACGCATGCAGAAGACTCACACAGGGCTGGTAAACAACTCGGCGTTGTGCTGTTCATCTTGCACTTGGCATGAGCTGTTGGTGGAGGTGACGCCGGGTGAAGAGCTGCCAGTTTAAAGAGTAACTCCACTTCTGTTGAGAAAAAAAGCAAGCCCCACTAGGTGATCCATATACATTGTAAGGATTTTAACGGCTTCGCGTAAAACAAATCTTAATGCAGAAGCCTAATTTTGCATCTTTGACATGTGTTATTAACCTAGTATAAATATAACCGCGCTAATAAATGAAAGAAAAAGCCGCAGCTAAAAAGTGGGATATCACCTGGGCAAGAATAAACAAAATAAAAGCTGAGCTATAAATGACTAAGTGCTGGTTCACACTGAAGCGGCACAACTTTGGGGGGCGACCTGTGAAGTCGCGTGCACCGCTGTGCACCGCAACTTCGGCACGACTTGCACGGACTTCATATAATGAATGTCTATGCAAGTCGCTCCGAGGTCGCCCCGAAGTAGTACAGGAACCTTTTTCTAAGTCGGAGCGACTTGTGTATTATTAGAACGGGTCCCGTAGCAGTCAATGGACCGCAACGGACCGCGATTTGTCAGGCTGACAAGTCGCCTGACAAGTCGCGGCAGTGTGAATGGGCTCTTAATGTATAAAGGAATAAATAAATAAATATAAATATGCAACCAATACGTGAATGTGCACACAGTGTAGTGCCAAACCCAAATGAATATACAGTAAAACCTTGGTTTGAGAGTAACTTGGTTTGAGAGCGCTTTGCAAGACAAGCAAATTTTTAAAATAAATTTTGACTTGATATACAAGCGATGTCTTGATATACAAGTAGCGTCATGTCACAACTGGGTATAAAAGAGAAGAGAGGCCCCAATAAGTGTAGCAATACAATACTAAGTATGCAGGCATCCGGGGTAAAGCTGTCCACATAGACCATCCTCCGCACCCCCATCAACGTCATCCCTTCCACGCTGCGCTCCATGAGCGATTCAAGCCTCGCTTTCGGATCACTCTACTGCAGGGTAGTCTTCCCAGCCACGATTGCAGACTGACATCGGTGAGAGCCAGTGGTTCAGAAGATGGTCTATGTGGACAGCTTTACCCCGGATGCCTGCATACTTAGACGTGCCTCTTTAACTCCGCTCACATTGCTGCTACTGCAGCAATGTGGCTCGTTATCGTCCAGCGTCGTAGACCTACGTCGCTGGACTCCGCCCCTTGTGGGCAGCGCGCACGCGCCACCGGAGGCTCGCTCCCACTGTGTTCAGTCACAGCGGGAGTCGGGCCAGGGGAGGAGCGGCGGCGACTGCCGCTGCTCTTCCCCGATCGTCGGGGAATCTAGTTTGGAGATCCGCCCGCTAGTCTAAACAGAGCGGGCGGATCTCCTAAGTGACAGGCAGGGACAGATAGCATGATTCAGCATAGCTGAACATCCGATCTGTCCCTGACTCACTCAGTCACCTCCCCCCACACACGTTAGTAAGCACCAGGCATACATTAACCCCTCCCTCTCCAATAAAATTAACCCCTTCCCTGCCAGTGTCATTTTTACAGTAACAGTGCATATATATAGCACTGATTACTGCAGTAATGTCACTGGTACCCCCAAAAGTGTCAAAAATGTCAGTCAAGGGTCCGACCTGCCCGCCGCAATGTCGCAGTCCCACAAAAAAAATCGCAGATCGCCGCCATTACGTGTTAAAAAAAAAAACACCAAAAATGACAGAAATCTTTCCCTTAGTTAGTAAACGCAATAACTTTTGCGCAAACCAATCAAAATACGCTTATTGTGATTTTTTTACCAAACATAGGTAGCAGAAAACAAATTGGACAAAAATTTTAAAATAATTCGATTTTTACATTTTTTTGGGGGGGAATTTCATATAAAAAAATGTGAAAAATATTGTTATTTTTTCAAAATAAATGCTAATTTTTGTTTATAGCGCAAAAAGTAAAAATCACACAGGTGATCAAATACCACCAAAAGAAAGCTCTGTTTGTGGGAAAAAAAGGACGTACATTTCGTTTGGGTACGGCGTCGCACGACCGCGCAATTGTCAGTTAAAGTCGCACAGCGCCGAATCGCAAAAAGTGGCCTGGACGTAAGACAGCAAAATCCTCCAGTGGTAAAGTGGTTAATCATTAACCATGTGAGTTGCTAAATGTTGTACCTTCATTAAATGTCCCCATCCTGCTACACTTAGAGGCGCCTCTCTTCTCTTTTATACTCTGTAGCTCCTGCTGGATTTTGCTTCTAATCCCCTTGTGGAGGCGCCATTTGTGGATGGACATTTTATGATGACACGACCAATCACATTGCTATAATCTTTGTATGTAGACTATAGACTGAAGGACTTATGAATAAATGGTTGTGGAACGAATCATCTGAGTTTCCATTATTTCTTATGGGGAAATTCGCCTTGATATAAGAGTGCTTTGGATTACAAGCATGTTTCCAGAACGAATTATGCTCGCAATCCAAGGTTTTACTGCATAAAATTACATATATAAAAATATATAAAAGTATGTGTGCACACTAGTAATAAAACAATAAAGTGACAAAATCAAGAAAATTAGTATTGAAAAAATGTGACACAAAATAACGCAAAATAGTTAAGGGTAATGAAAGTCCCAAAAACACTTTGTGTATAGAATATAATGATAAAAAGTCCTCCACCACAGCAGTAGATTAAGGTTCTCCTCTACGGTGCATCTGTCAAATAAAGCATGCCAGTGCGCTTACCAGATAATGGTAATAATGAATACACACCAATCAGCATAAATTTCAGATCGGTCCAAATGGAGGAGCCGGTATGGGTCAGGTGATGCCAGGGACCGTCACTGGGTAGATGTTCCACCATATACCGCACTCAGACCATATATAGCATAGACAGCAACCATCCAGGGGTTAACATATAAGGAATAAAAGAGCCTCCATAGTGTAATATGTAAAATGTGTTATTAACCGCTTCCGATTGTACGGTTAACAGCAAACACACATCATAGGTTGAACTGGATGGACTGATGTCTTTTTTCAACCTCATGAACTATGTAACTATAGTCCTATCTGCCACTTTGCAGGTTGTGGGATGGTGTCTCATTGTCAGGAGTCAGGTGAACAGAATATGCCTCTGCTGCCTGTATTTAGAAAAAAAAATATTTTCTCTGGTGGACAGGACCCCTTGACCCCCCCCCCCCAACCACCCTTATTAGAGCACCTATCCTACTTCCACCACCACCATAGTCCACAGCAATTTCCTGCCACTGTAAATTCCCCCTTCCCTATACCACCTCACCTACCCTCCTCTAGTCACAGCTCCTCCCTCCTAGGTCACCTACCTTAACTCCCAGATTATGCCACCTTCTAACTCAAACCCCCTTCTTCCACATACCATCTCCATTCTTTCCACTCCCCCCTCCCCCCCACTCCAAGCACGGTGCCTTCCATTCACCTCACCCCCAACTTACATGCCAACCTACCCCCCCCCCCACATTTTATTACACTGTCTTACCCCCCCCCCCCCCAGGCCACAGCACCTAGCTTCCACTGCAAACCCCCTTCCCCATACCATCTCCCTCCTACCCACCTAACCCAAGCCCCTCCACTACAGCAGATGCCCTAAACACTGGGTAGCCTTTTCCTGGCCTTGCCGTCGTTGCTCTTTTTGATCACAGTAGTGACATAGAATCACACCACTGAGTTCAAGAGGTGACCAAGAATCCAACACTCACGGAAGGGACAGTCTCTTATATTCTTCAGCAGCAGGGGGTGAGTCAAAACCTATTTTAAGTTTTCAACCATAGAGGTGCATTAAATGCACTATTACAAACTATCAAAAAACACCTTGATTATGTCTTCCCTTTGATTCCAGTGCCAAATGGTCATATTATGCCAACATTTTAGGAAAACTGGCAAAGAAGTGTCTGTACCAGCCTTTCTCAACCAGGGAATAGCTGATATTTGCAGAAATTTTCACCAAAATTTCAGGAAAACTAGCAGATAAATGTCTATACCAGCTTTTCTCAAATAGGGTTCTTTGAAACCTTGGGGTTCCTCCAGAGGTGGCTTGGGGTTCCTTGAGCTGTGGATAACCAGGGGAGGACTGGGCCAGGGTGTAGGGGGGCAATCTCCCCCTGGGCGGCTCTGATGCCCCGTAAAAAGGCTGCACCGCTTCTGCTACAGACATGCCTAAAGGATTCCTGGTGAAGAGAAATAAAAAGCCCCTGCAGCTGACCTACTGAGTGCGGGTTGAAGACAAGGACAGAGTGTGGGCCTCCCCCCCCCCCCCCCTAGCATGGATGGTATAAACTGTGTCTGAGCAGAGGCCCCACTGGAGACTCTCTTTCCCCCCGGCCAGCCCCAACCAAGCTGTCACAGCTCCGCCTAGGTCAGGAACCAGGATTCAGCCGGTGAGTAGAGAGTACCGGGAGCAGAGCTTCGTCCTAGAATGAGGGTCAGGAGGAGGACAGGAAGAGAGCGAGTGGGAGTGGAGCCAAGTCGCTGCATCATGGGCCTCTGGTTTGTACATGCCTCCTGGGCTGAAAGCTGCCAGTCTGCCCCTGTGGATAACTGCCCTCCCATCTAATAGTGCCTGCACAGTTCCAGGTCCAATGCCACTTGACAGAGTTCACAGCATGACTGCAAGAGTGACACCCTGACCATCACTGTATGGGGGGCATTCTTCTCACTGACTACCACCAACATAAGGAGCTTCTTCCTTTGCCCCAACCCCCCTCCAACAGACTTATGTTAGCAGGGGTTCACTGAGATCTAAAAAATAGTTCATGGGTTCCTGGGGTAGAAAGGTTTAAAATACTTTCCAAAACAGAATTTAAAAAAAACACACACAAGTGATAAATGTAAGAATACCTAAAAAATAGAATTTTCTTAAGGTTTATTTCATTTTAAGTTTACAGTGAACAATTATCAGGGTCACTTATTTTGTGACTAAGGAACCTGAATGACTGACTGAATGGCCCCCGGCCTTGTAGTAAAATAACATTAGCATAGTGTTTGCCTTTGTACTGCAGACTAGGTCACAATGTTGCCCTTTTTTCCGTAACAAAGTCTTCCACTTGTCAGGCTTAATATTGCTTAGCCCATTTGTCAGGCTTCCCGGCATACGTTTGAGTACATATCGCCTCAAATATCAGTCAGGCAAGAAGTGCATTTATAATTAAAATGTTTGGTTTGACCCGGGTATTCAGAGACATGACTACAGAGAAACTTGAGCAAAAATGTGAAGATTGAGTACACAGCGTGGTCCCTTTGCAGTTTTAAACGTGTCTGTTCGCATTTTAATAGTTTTAAAAATACATGCAATTATTTTTTATGTAAATTAAGATACTCTAGGAAATTGTAAGAATTCTTTTTCTTTACAAGGAATTTGAAATTAATAAAATTTAAAAGCCCGGAGACATTGTCTGGGTTATGTGTGAACTATTACTCCTCCCCGAGTCCCGTTGGCAGGAAAACCAGTTTATACTTTCTCTACTTGTGTGACATGCAAGTAAATATCCGCAATGAGTGTATTAGTGTACATTAAAGTTAAAAAAAAAAAAAAAAATATGTTGATATCCCAAAGCCAAATTTTTCTTTACACTGGCTGTGCCTATATCCAGGCAGCAAAGACAGAGGTCGGCTCAGTCGGGAAGTAGGTGGTGGCCAGGTGAAGGCGGGTTGGCCAACTTAGTGATATGTATGTGTGAGACCTTACACCTTGTAACCTACAGCTTTGCTAATTTTTAGCTCCAGGTGTTCATCTGGACCCCCAATGGACTGGGCCTGTAACCACTGTATCCTCCCTCATAAACAATTGCATGTATGTTTACTGATGTGGCCCATAACCCAAAGAATGTAAAGCCGGAGTGACGAAGCCAGGATTTTGGACCTTCCATTGCTGAAATCTATTTACAATAGGCAGAGAAACTCACTTAAAAACCTGCAGCCAGGGGTGCTACAGGCAGATGGTCCTATAGACCAGTGGTCCTCAACTCTGGTCCTCGGGGCCCACTAACAGGCCAGATTTTAAGTATTACCTTGGGGAGATGCATACTAGAATACTGCAATCACTGAGCAGCAAATGAGATCACCTGTGATATAGTTTAGTTATCTTGCAAACCTGGCCTGTTAGTGGGCCCTGAGGAACGGAGTTTAGGACCACTGCTATAGACCATATAGGGCAGGGGTGACAAAATCAATTTAATTGAGGGCCACATCAGCATTACGGTTGCCCTCAAAGGGCTGGTTGTATCTGTAGGACTATAAGTTTATCCAGTGCCTTTTCTTACCCAGGGCTTTTTCTTTCAGCGAATAGGTGCAGGAACTCCCCCCCCCCCCCCACTAATCCACATTGAATGGTGGGTGTGGCCAAACAGTGGGAGGATCCTATAGGGGCAAAGCAATTCTAGGAGTACTTTATTTACAGAGTTCAGGGATGCACTATGTACATAGTTCAGGGGTGTGCTGCGTACCAAGTGCAGAGTTCAGAGGTGTGCTGTGTACAGAGTGCAGGGTTGAGGATTGTGCTACATACAGAATGCAGGGTTTAGGGGTATACTATGTACAGTTTGCAGAGTTCGGCTCTGTTTTACAAGCTGTCAATATCTCACTTTCACCCCTCTTGCGCTGTGACCTCTGCGCCACTCTCCTCCATCTCTTCACACATCTCCCACCACAGCCCTTAACTCTCCTACCTCCCCTTTCCCCCAAAAGCCTCCCTGCATCTCATCCACCTGGCCCACGTCTGGTGGCTCCATCTCTCTCACTTGCAGGGAGATCATTGGTCGGCATCTGTGCACAGATGGGGATCACAGTGCAGCCTACCCCGTGATGCCCCATCCCACCCCTGACCATATTGCACCTGCATCTCCCTTGTCACAACTGTGAGCACAGGGCAGGCAGGGTTCGGTGAGAGCCACTGAGATGAAAGCTGTTTTTGTAAACACAGACAGTGGTGAGTAGGGTTGCCACCTCATCCCTTTAAAACAGAACACATATTAATTACACAGGTTCTGTGGCTGATTAGGCTTGTAATTAAACTCATTTGGTGCCTTATCTACATTAAATTGGCCCCAGAACCTGTGTAATTAATATGTGTTCTGTTTTAAAGGGATGAGGTGGCAACCCTAGTGGTGAGTGGGGAGCAAAATGCAAACGATGGTGGTGTCGGAACAGAGTTTTATCATGTTCCAGTAGAAAAAAAAGCCCTGGGAGCACGAATCACATGAAATGACTGGACGGGCTGGATTGGTCCCACAAGCTTTGTGTTTGACACATGTGATATAGAGTATATAGGCCTATAGAGTATGTAGATATTGAGGGCACAAGCAATGCCAGCAAGTGCAAGTACTGTACATGTCAGGGGCAGGGGAGGAAGGGTAACCTTAAAATGTGTGTGTGTGGAGAGGGAATGATGGGCCATCAGGATCATTTGGATTGAACTTTTTGAGAAAACACACATAATTTAAGTGTTTAAATTAAATGAGACCCCCAGCCTGGTCTCCAGTTGACAATGATAATTACCAACATTTTAGAATCTTTGTAATAAAGTAAGCCTGAGCAACAGTAGACATAATGTGTCCCTTTGAAGATGTGTTCAGAAATGTCAACCTGGGAGAGCAGTTTTTAGGATAAGGATGTGGCACGTGTTGTGGCTAAAGTGGGTGTGGCTTAATAATTTAGGGGTATGGCTTAATAGAGGATTTAAAAATGCACATAGGTCAAAAGGAAATCATGAGCAAGCATAGGGAGTTGAGAAGTGCACTTAGCAAATAGGAACAGATGCCAAGAGTAATTTCCAGGATCCAAAAAAGTGCAACTTAGTGGCGCTCAAATGTAGTGCTTGAACCTGAAAGAGGCCACTGAGGCTGCTCCTGTTTAGCAACCTATCACCTACCATTCAACCACACTCTTAAAGGGACTGTGCACCACCATAAGAAGGGCCCCACTAAAAGTCAGCCAACATTAACTACTAGGCACCAGGTACTTTCCACCACCTTCAGGGGTACCCCCATAAAAGAAACGCGTACATCTACCTGCTGTTTGAGTTGCATGCACAAGGTGCACACCAGGACCCTTTAGATTCTTCTGAACTGGTTGAGGTTGTTTAGAGACTTTTTAACCGGTTGTAGTTTAATTTAGTGTTGCTATAACCCTTTGAGTGTCAGCTAGTGGGTAATGGACCATTTCACTTTTATAGCGCTCTTAAGTTTGTGTAATTACATGCTTATTAATATATCCTTTGTTTGTGTGCATTGCCCTAATATATTTAATGGTTTTACCTCCAAGTTGTTGTGGCCTAATTTCTGTGCACTATTACAGAGTGCTAGCCTACTAATTCTTGAGTTACACAAGTGTAAATGGCTTTAGTATCTGACTAAGTGTGTAAGTGGGGACCGAGCAGTTGGGAGAGTCATGACAAAACAGAGGACCGTCATCACCAGCAGCTCCTGTGGGGGTAAGCGCTACATAGAGAATAAGAACTGAGAATTACAACCAACATACAGGACACGAGTTGCTGTGTACAGTGCAATGTCTGGTCTGTGTTTATGCCTTCCCCCATATAGGGTTCAGATTAGGCTAGGTGTTATGACAAGGTATCATGCACCTCGAAGGTTAGAGAAGACTGGTTCTCTTTATGGTATCACAAAAAAAGTATTGTGTAAATCATTCCAACTCTAATGGATTGCTCTGTTTCCAAAGATCAGATCAAAGCATGATAAGAGGATGTAAAATTAAATGGGACTAGTTGAAATTTTTTGTCCATTCATCATCACTCAACAGCCAGCCGCAAAGTTTATAGGGTGGTCTGACCAGTATGCATGACTTGGCTGCCCTCGGGGCAGGAAGTCTGAAGAATGTTGCAGAGCACGAAGAAACCCTTTCCATAAAGGAGTAAAGACTTTCTTGTCTGTCAACTACGCAGGCGCAACCAGTGGCAAGAAGATTTTGGCCATTGGCAGGCCTGTAATTAAATGCCCCTCCCACTGAATATAGTTTATTAGAAGGTCAGTTTTGATATTTTAGTTAACGATGTAGCTTGATGGGCTAAATTGGCCCCTGGTTTCTCTAATAGATAAAAATTCCAGCAGGGATGGTGCAAACCCCTTGTAATGGCCACAGCAGGTGTGCAGATCTAGGTTCAGTGGTAAATTGGCGCAAGAAGAGGTCTCAGTGTGGGCTGGTCCTGGGGACCCGGGGGGGGGGGGGGAGGGAGAAAAACGTGGGGTAGGGAGGCCCCAAGTTCAGGGGGTAGCTGTCCACTGTAGCGGCTGCCGGCGGAAGAGACAGAAGTGATCTCTGGGGGGAGACAAGAGGGAAGAAGCGCCTTCTAAGTGCAGCAAGACATTTATTGAAGAAATACAGCAGTATCACACTCACATTTTCCAGGTGAATGAGAGGTAGTTTCAGCAAGATATATAGGTCATCTGGGGCATCACTGGAGCGAGTCCTGGTGGTGGAGGCAGTGGGTCCCGATGAGAGCGGCGGTGATCCGGTGATGGCGGTGATGCGTCCCGCATCACCGCCAGGAGTGACATCAGGATCCCAGGACCCATGAGTGCCAGCGTTCCACCAGCTGACGGGGAGCCCGCGGACACCACCGAGGCCGCCCCTGCACATACGGAGGAACCCCCCTGCCGCTCTCATCAGGACCCACTGCCTTCACCACCAGGACTCGCTCCAGTGATGCCCCAGATGACCTATATGTCTTGCTGAAACTGCCTCTCATTCACCTGGAAAATGTGAGTGTGATACTGCTGTATTTCTTCAATAAATGTCTTGCTGCACTTAGAAGGTGCTTCGCTTCTTCCCTCTTGTGCAGATCTAGGAACTGAGCACAAATATCTTACCAGAGGAGAGATATAAGAAACTGTTAGATGATTTAACCTCCCAGCATCTACCAAAAACTGAAATCAGTTTTGGGCAAACTTAAAATGAATAAATATGAAAAGTAACCAGTTCCCTCGAAAACAGAATGTGCCACCTACCATTGCTCAGCTTTCCTGTACGTTTCCCTCATTGCCCTGAATGGACAAATTGATGGATTCTCTCTTTGAAGAGAACATATGTTTTGCTCATGTTGCCCCAACAGGATAAAATGCTCACTTTTCCTTCCTCTCCATTCCATTTGGCCACGGGAGATAAGTGAAAATACTCAGTACATCCATTTATAGGAGCATGTGACTCCTTTTTGACCCACATGACTGCATTGGTCATTGGTGATTGGTTATTCAGGCTCCCTGTGTTGTCACATGGATGCAGGGAAGGGGGCATTTAGCCCTTTGTATGCTCCAAGTCCGAAACTGGGGTTCACAGAGTACTTCCTTTCTACACTTCTAGTAGTTTGTGAAGAGGGGGGCTACTCGCCCTGCACATGGGGGTACCTTTGTTGCATGCACACACTCATCAATGCCCGTGACTAGGCATGGGCCGCCTTCCAGTGAAAGTCAACATTATGACGGTACCCCGGCTTAGAGATGGGCCGCGCATTGTGTGCAGCAATTAAATGTAGTCCCTCTGTAAAGACATGTTGTCCCATGTTAGTACATGCCTTCCTTGATGCATTTTGCATTTAGGAGAAACACTGCAGCCCGTGCCCTCTTCACTAGTCTAGCATACTTCTGTCACCTCACTCCCAGTGACAGAACGGGGTCCCCCTCCGAGCACTAGTGTTGACCTCATGTGGCTCAATATTAACGCCTTCAGATCTCCCTACCGTGCAGCTAGGTACGTGGGGTCTCCGTTCTGCGACTTTGGTCCCGGGAACTTTGGGGGAACCTACTGCTAGGGAAGGAATCAGAGAACTGCCCCCCCTTGTCACCTTTGCCATGTACCACACTTCACCACTGGCTGCTTTACACTTCCCACTATTTCTTAGTTTCCTGTGGCAACTGCTCTCAAACTCCAACTCTCCTGATGAGTTAACCTTTCGTAGTGGCCTTTCTTCATCCCCTTATGTGTGCTTTACAGGCCCTGTTCATCTGATACGCCATGTACCACCATGCACCCTTTGAATAACTTCAGACCAGGCTCAAGAACAGTTCAAGAACTTTACTGCAAACACTTCAGGAACCTTACAGCAATAAAGTGCATCTTAGTCAATTTCCTAACTAACTATTTTGTGGCTGCCCAGGCATACCTGAAGAAGTGAGAGTCCCAAAATTGGTAGTGTCCATAACTGGTGAATCCTTTGGGATGGCCGAAGAAGGTTACATTCTTCCTGGTGACATGGACCCTCCAGCTCCCATGCGGTCCTGCTCAGCAGAAAAGCCCAGAGTCCGGCCTTCCCCCTGTATATACACTATATTGTCAAAAGCATCAGTATGCCTGCCTTTACACACACATGAACTTTAATGGCAGCCCAGTCTTAGTCTGTAGGGTTCAATATTAAGTTGGCCCACCCTTTGCAGCTATAACAGCTTCAACTCTTCTGTTCACAAGGTTTAGGAGTGTGTCTATGGGAATATTCAACCATTCTTCCTGAAGCGCATTTGTGAAGTCAGGCACTGGTGTTTGGACAAGAAGGCCTGGCTTGCAGTCTCCGCTCTAATTCATCCCAAAGGTGTTCTATCGGGTTAAGGTCAGACCAGTCAATTTCCTCCACCCCAAACTCGCTCATCCATGTGGTTTTCATTCAGGAAATGACATTCATTCAGAATTGAATGTTAGAAGCAAATGAAAGTATTTTTAAACAACATTCATCAAGTTTCTGTTGACATTACGGAATGTAGTGATGTGATTTTTTGTACAAATGTTTGTACGAAAATGTACCAGTTCTGGCCAGTGTAGCCAGGTGCTTGACTAAGAATGGAAAGTGAGAGAAACACCAGATTCAGCTGCTCTCTGTAGCTGCTGCCCTGTGGTGCTGAACTGGTTAATGACCATATCAGCCAGAGGAGGGAGCTGCTGAGCAGGAAGAGTTCAATATACTGAGTAAGGCAACACTGCACTGTGAGAACTGAAGTCCAGAGGAGAGGGACTCTACTGTAATCAAGAGCTTTGGAACTGCATTTTCCAGAAAAGACTGCCAGGAGAAGGGGAAAAAGCTGCATTTTCTATGCTGTAGAGGAAACAGCTTCCTCTTGCCATGAGGGAGACTAGAGAGTGCACATTACTGTCCACTGTGCACCATCCCTGCTGCATACCAGCAGTCTGAGCGGAATCCAGAGAGCTTGGTTTGGGAGTGCTGACAGCAAGAGTCACCTGGGTGCAAAGCAAAGAGTGAGCTAATCGGTGTCTATGTGACCAGATGGTGAGCTGCAATATCACTGGGACTGTGATATTGCACCTGTGGGGATTTTCTATCTGCTGCTAGAGAGAGTGAGCCCATAAGGAACCGACCACATAGTCTTCTAGTAGCTTTATTGCTGCCTGCAGGTTCGACTGGGACTTTTCACATGTGCACCAGCTGTACGACTGGACCCCAATACTAGCCAGCTGAAGAGTTAGGACTAAAGACAGTCCCTTTACAGCTGCTACACAGAGACCTGCACCTATTGTTTATTCTAAGAGGTACCTCTCAGGGGACATTGCACCATATGCTAGCTATTCTCCTAGAGTGCACTTTAGACTAGTTATACTATTTCTATTCACAATGCAGGTAATGCTTACTGTATATGCACTGTTTATTGCTGATTTTGCTGATCCATGAGTTAACCCCAGTCTAGTGGTACAGAACTATATTTTAAGTTACCTTGGCATAGTGATTATACTGTTTAGTAGACTATGTCTGAATCTAACTTCTGTGTACTAATTTATGCTCAAGCCACTATTTACTCTAACCCGTGGCCAATACATAGGGTTCATATGGTTGTTTTAGGCCTGAGACCTGTTTAGGCTCTCAGTGGCTAATTGAGAGGTTGAGCTGGGTGCTGGTCCAGGTATGTGGACAAACCCCAACTTTGAACTGCACTCCTGTGATCCACAGGAAAAGTACAGCCAAACAAGCTTTGGCTGTACTTCTCCTTTGAAGCGGTAGTAAACACTTTTTTCTAAATTGTACTACAGGTGAGCCTATAATAAGGCTTACCTGAAGGTACAGTGAATATCTCCTAAACTTGCAGTGTCTAGGAGATAGTCACACTGGATGTAGCTGGTGACATCACAGGCGCATGCGTTCTGAAGGTCCGGCATACCGTGCTGGATCTTCAGAGCTTTGTGCTGGCGCCAAACGTTTTGGTGTGCATGTGAGGGATGGATGTCTTCGCAATGCTGGCCACTCGCACACCGGAGCTTGCGAATGCAGAAGGAAGACCATGGGGAGATGAATACCTGTCAGAGGTGAAAGTGCACCGATGGAGTCTTCGTTCCAAGGCTGGTATTTCATAATGTGCTAGTATGTGATGCATACTAGCACATTATGCCATTGCCTAGCAGGGGATTTTTTTTTTTTTTTTTTTATAGGCTTTTCTTTTTAAGTGCTGCCAGTTACCTTCACTCAACCAGGTGTGGTTGAGGGGCTGAGGGTGTTCTTGGAGTTGAGGAGCAAAACAGAGAACCCAAATTACCAAGTGGCTTCTTCGAGCGTAGCGCTACACCAGCTTAATAGTGAATGTGTTTTTTGTTCAGTCCCTTTGTTCCAAAACCAAATTTTTAAAAGCCAATCAAATTTTGAAGTGCCTTTGAATGACACTCATCAAGTCATCAAATGTACTGAGAACTTTCTGCTGCTAGAGAGAGTGCATGCATGTTTGTACAAATGTTCATTCAAATATGAGACCCTTACTCAGGTTTTTGAATTGTGGTGTACTTTGCGGCGTGGTTGCTGGGACAGGAAGTGATGAGGGGACACTCTATCCAAAACTAAGAAATGAAGTCCTGGCAAGTTGTGTTTTTATTGTTTAAGATGGGCGTTTATTGTTTAGGTGGGTTTAGCAATTACCCTGGATGAGTGCCGTAGTCGCAACTCCGCCTCAAACCTCTGTCGGGTGAAAAGTGAGGCTTAAGTATGAGCAGCCATATTTACAACTCACTAAAACCTACGTGGCAATTGATGGTCACATGACTTCCCAATATCTGACCATGGTATTTTATAAGTGGGTAACTTCGCTCAGGCTCTAAGGTGCCTCTAGGTATAAGTTGGTGACCTTCAGACTTTAAAGGTTAGTTCACCTTCAGTATAAGGTGCCCAGATTTTTAAAATTTGAGAGAGAGACGATGGGGGTGAGCAGTAAAAGCTGGGCGTGTCCTAGCAACATCCTAGCAACAGGTAAGTGTGTCAACCTTGAAATTTTTCAACCAGGCAGGCATCAGGAATTATGTGAAGAGCCATTTCTGGGTGTTTGTCAGTCAGGTTTCATAAGTATGTAAATAGTCTACACCTATAGCTAGAACATCATTCAACTTTGGTCAGAGCTGCATTTTTGTTTTTATCTGAGGAAACCCCTTAGCTGCATAGACATTTTTTCTTTTTTTTTGGGGTAAAGTTTAACTATGCCTTTAAAGAATGCCCTTGCTATAGGTATAAGCCTTTCAGGGCACTCTGTATCATATTCCTGAGCACTGTACTCTGTACGTAGCGTGTTCCTAAACCCTGCACTCTGTACGTAACATATTCATGAACCCTGTGCTCTGTACATAGCATATTCCCAAACTCTGCACTCTGTACATAGAGCACTCCGTCCTAAACCCTGCACTCTGTACATAGTGTATTCCTGAACCCTGCGCTCTGTACATAACATATTCCTGAGCCCTGCACTCTGTACGTAACATATTCGTGAACCCTGTGCTCTGTACATAGCATATTCCCGTACTCTGCACTCTGTACATAGAGCACTCCGTCCTAAACCCTGCACTCTGTTCATAGTGTATTCCTGAACCCTGCGCTCTGTACATAACATATTCCTGAGCCCTGCACTCTGTACATAGCATATTCCTGAGCCCTGTACTCTGTACATAGCATATTCCTGAGCCCTGCACTCTGTATGTAACATATTCGTGAAATCTGTGCTTTGTACATAGCATATTCCCAAACTCTGCACTCTGTACATAGAGCACTTCATCCTAAACCCTGCACATATTTCTGAGTCCTGCACTCTGTACGTAGCTTATGCCTGAGCCCTGCACTCTGTATGTATTGTATTTGTGAACCCTGCGCTCTGTACATAGCATATTCCTGAGCCCTGTACTCTGTACGTAGCATAGTCCTGAGCCCTGCACTCTGTACGTAACATATTCATGAACCCTGTGCTCTGTACATAGTATATTCCCGAACTCTGCACTCTGTACATAGAGCACCCCTAAACCCTGCACTCTGTACATAGTGTATTCCTGAACCCTGCGCTCTGTACATAGCATATTCCTGAGCCCTGCACTCTGTACGTAGCGTATTCCTGAGCCCTGCACTCTGTACGTAACATATTCGTGAACCCTGTGCTCTGTACATAGCATATTCCCAAACTGTACATAGAGCACCCCTAAACCCTGCGCTCTGTTCATAGCATATTCCTGAGCCCTGCCCTCTGTTCATAGTATATTCCTGAGCCCTGCACTCTGTGCATAGTGTATTCCTGAGTCCTGCACTCTGTACATTGCTTATCCCTGAGCCCTGCACTCTGTACATAACGTATTTGTGAACCCTGTACTTTGTACATAGCATATTCCTGAACTCTGCACTCTGTACATAGAGCACCCCTAAACCAAGCACTCTGTACATAGTGTATTCCTGAACCCTGAACTCTGCACTCTGTACATAGAGCACCCCTAAACCCAGCACTCCGTACATAGTGTATTCCTGAACCCTGCGCTCTGTACATAGCATATTCCTAATCCCTGCACTCTGTACATAGAGCACCCCTAAATCCTGCACTCTGTAGCGCACCCCTAAACCCTGCACTCTGTGCAGAGGGCACCCCTGGAACTTTGCTATGTACGTAGTAGAACCCTGAACTCTGCACAAAGCCTTTTCCGGAATCCTGCACTCTGTATGTAGTGTATTCCTGAGCCCTGCACTCTGTACGTATTGTATTTGTGAACCCTGTGCTGTGTACATAGCATAATCCTTAACCCTACCCCCTAGTACATAGAGCACCCCTAAACCCTGCACGCTGTACATAGTGTATTCCTGAACCCTGCGCTCTGTACATAGCATATTCCTGAGCCCTGCACTCTGTACGTAGCGTATTTTTGAGCCCTGCACTCTGTATGTAACATATTCCCGAATCCTGTGCTCTGTAAATAGCATATTCCCGAACCCTGCACTCTATACATAGAGCACCCCTAAACCCAGCGCTCTGTACATAGTGTATTCCTGAACCCTGTGCTCTGTACATAGCATATTCCTAATCTCTGCACTCTGTACATAGAGCACCCCTAAATACTGCACTCTGTAGCGCACCCCTAAACCCTGCACTATGTGCATAGAGTACCCCTGGAACTGCACTCTGTAAGTAGTGCAACCATGAACTCTGCACAAAGTGTGTATGTAAGTGTGTGTATGTAGTGCACCCCTATCCCTGCACTTTGTATAAAGCTTATTCCTGAACCCTGCACTTTGCACAAAGCGCACCCCTAAACCCTACACTCTGTACATAGAGCACCCCTAAACCCTGCACTCTGTACATAGTGTATTCCTGAACCCTGCACTCTGTTCATAGCATATTCCTGAGCCCTGCACTCTGTACATAGAGTACCCCTAAACCCTGCACTCTGTACATAGTGTATTCCTGAACCCTGCACTCTGTTCATAGCATATTCCTGATCCCTGCACTCTGTACGAAGCATATTCCTGAGCCCTGCACTCTGTACGTAGCGTGTTCCTGAGTCCTGCACTCTGTACATAGCTTATCCCTGAGCCCTGCACTCTGTACATAACATATTTGTGAACCCTGTACTCTGTATGTTGCATATTCCTGAACTCCGCACTCTGTACATAGAGCACCCCTAAACCCAGCACTCTGTACATAGTGTATTCCTGAACACTGAACTCTGCACTCTGTACATAGAGCACCCCTAAACCCAGCACTCTGTACATTGTGTATTCTTAAACCCTGCGCTCTGTACATAGCATATTCCTAATCTCTGCACTCTGTACATAGAGCACCCCTAAATCCTGCACTCTGTAGCGGACCCCTAAACCCTGCACTCTGTGCATAGGGTACCCCTGGAACTGCACTCTGTAAGTAGTGCAACCCTGAACTTTGCACAAAGCCTATTCTGGAACCCAGCACTCTGTATGTAGAATACCCCTATCCCTGCACTCTGTGCATAGGGTACCCCTGGAACTGCACTCTGTACGTAGCGCAACCCTGAACTCTACACAAAGCCTTTTCCACAATCCTGCACTCTGTACATAGCGTATTCTGGAACAGTGCACTTTGTACAAAGCGCACTCCTAAACCCTGCACTCTGTACATAGTGCACTCCTGAACGCTGCACTCTGTACGTAGTGCACCCCTTAATGCTTCACTCTGTACATAGCATATTCCTGAGCCCTGAACTCTGTACATAGCATAATCCTTAACCCTACCCCCTAGTACATAGAGCACCCCTAAACCCTGCACGCTGTACATAGTGTATTCCTGAACCCTGCGCTCTGTACATAGCATATTCCTGAGCCCTGCACTCTGTACGTAGCGTATTTTTGAGCCCTGCACTCTGTATGTAACATATTCCCGAACCCTGTGCTCTGTAAATAGCATATTCCCGAACCCTGCACTCTGTACATAGAGCACCCCTAAACCCAGCTCTCTGTACATAGTGTATTCCTGAACCCTGTGCTCTGTACATAGCATATTCCTAATCTCTGCACTCTGTACATAGAGCACCCCTAAATACTGCACTCTGTAGCGCACCCCTAAACCCTGCACTATGTGCATAGAGTACCTCTGGAACTGCACTCTGTAAGTAGTGCAACCATGAACTCTGCACAAAGCCTATTCCGGAACCCTGGACTCTGTATGTAGTGCACCCCTATCCCTGCACTTTGTATAAAGCTTATTCCTGAACCCTGCACTTTGCACAAAGCGCACCCCTAAACCCTACACTCTGTACATAGAGCACCCCTAAACCCTGCACTCTGTACATAGTGTATTCCTGAACCCTGCACTCTGTTCATAGCATATTCCTGAGCCCTGCACTCTGTACATAGAGTACCCCTAAACCCTGCACTCTGTACATAGTGTATTCCTGAACCCTGCACTCTGTTCATAGCATATTCCTGATCCCTGCACTCTGTACGAAGCATATTCCTGAGCCCTGCACTCTGTACGTAGCGTGTTCCTGAGCCCTGCACTCTGTACATAGCTTATCCCTGAGCCCTGCACTCTGTACATAACATATTTGTGAACCCTGTACTCTGTATGTTGCATATTCCTGAACTCCGCACTCTGTACATAGAGCACCCCTAAACCCAGCACTCTGTACATAGTGTATTCCTGAACACTGAACTCTGCACTCTGTACATAGAGCACCCCTAAACCCAGCACTCTGTACATTGTTTATTCTTGAACCCTGCGCTCTGTACATAGCATATTCCTAATCTCTGCACTCTGTACATAGAGCACCCCTAAATCCTGCACTCTGTAGCGGACCCCTAAACCCTGCACTCTGTGCATAGGGTACCCCTGGAACTGCACTCTGTAAGTAGTGCAACCCTGAACTCTGCACAAAGCCTATTCTGGAACCCTGCACTCTGTATGTAGCATACCCCTATCACTGCACTCTGTGCATAGGGTACCCCTGGAATTGCACTCTGTACGTAGCGCAACCCTGAACTCTGCACAAAGCCTTTTCCAGAATCCTGCACTCTGTACATAGCGTATTCTGGAACCCTGCACTTTGTACAAAGCGCACCCCTAAACCCTGCACTCTGTACATAGTGCACTCCTGAACGCTGCACTCTGTACGTAGTGCACCCCTTAATGCTTCACTCTGTACATAGCGTATTCCTGAGCCCTGAACTCTGTACAAAGCCTATTCCCGGAACCCTGCACTTTGTACAAAGCGCACCCCTAAACCCTGCACTCTGTACGTAGTGCACCCCTAAGCCCTGCACTCTGTACGTAGTGCACCCCTGAACACTGTACTCTGTATAAAGCCTATTCTGGAACCCTGCACTTTGTACAAAGCGCACCGCTAAACCTAGCACTCTGTACATAGTGCACCCCTGAACGCTGCACTCTGTACATAGTGCACCTCAGATACATTCGGCCCTTTGCAGGCAACCGTACTGCTGATGCGACCCACAATGAAATTGAGTTTGACACCCCTGCCCAGGTTTTTGGATTGTGGTTTGTGTGTACTTTGTGGTGGGGTCACTGTGACAGGAAAATGATGAGGTGGGGATACTATTATACCCAACGCTAAGACATAAAGTTCTGGCTTGGGGGACACTTTACAAACTTTGGCATCTCTGAAAATTTCGGTGGGCACGCTAAAAGGGATATTGTTTTTATGAGGAAGGTGGCCGTACATCTGACTGAACAGATAATCGCTTTCCTCCCACGCTCGGATACGTTAACAATTCGGCGAGGGGGGGAAATGTTTTGTAAAACACACAAGTCTCGGACACGGCGGCGGCGTTGTTGTTGTCCCAGAGGCAGAGAGTGGGCTTGTCCTCCTCTTAGAGGCCTGCCTAGGTTTGGCTTGTTTTCCAGGCCTGGCTTCCATGTGACCCTTTCTGGAATTTTTGTGAATGAAGCTCTATAGCTGAGAGAGCCTGGAGGCAGATCTGGGCTGAGAGTCTATGAATAAACACATCAATCAGATTAGAAAAACACAGGCTGCCATTGGCTGAGCGGCCCAGGCTGACTGGACGCCGTCCAAACCCCGCCTGGGTTACCCGGGCAACCAATCCTGCTCAGGCCGCTCCAGACGTTGCCTGCAAACTGTTGATCACGTTACAAGAGGCGGGGAGGCTGGATACTTAATATCTCCCTTTCAGAAAAGCACTGAGCATGCATAGAAAAAAAAAAAATGTCCCTTCTGCAAACTGTGCAAACCTTGTGCAGGCCCCAAGTCAGCCCTTGCAGCCTGTGGCTCTCGGGGTGTTGTGGAACTACAGGTCCCAGCATGCGCCAATGCGTTTGGCTATGAACTGTATTGTAATTGTACTGTCCCCCTTCTACATTGTAAAGCGATGCGCAAACTGTTGGCGCTACATAAATCCTGTATAATAACAATAATAAGGAAACGGCCTTGACACAAAAAATCTCCCTTTTGCAAATCTTGTGCAAGCCTCAAGTCAGCCCTTGCAGCCTGTGGCTCTCCGGGTGTTGTGGCACTACAGGTCCCAGCATGCAGCAATGCGTCTGACTGTGAACTGTATTGTAATTGTACAGCCCCCCTTCTACATTGTAAAGCGATGCGCAAACTGTTGGCGCTATATAAATCCTGTATAATAACAATAATAATTAAAACGGCCTTGACACAGAAAATGTCCCTTTTGCAAATCTTGTGCAGGCTCAGAGTCAGCCCTTGCAGCCTGTGGCTCTCCGGGTGTTGTGGAACTACACGTCCCAGCATTCAGCGATGTGATTGGCTATGAACTGCATGTGGCAATGCGTTTGGCTTCTACATTGCAAAGGGATGCGCAAACTGTTGGGGCTACATAAATCCTGTATAATAACAATAATAATGAGAAAGGCCTTGACACAGAAAATGTTTCTTTTCCAAATCTTGTGGAGGCCCCGACTCAGCCCTTGGAACATGCGGCTCTCTGGGTGTTGTGGCACTACAGGCCCCAGCATGCAGCGAATGCCCTCGGCCATGAGACTCATCAAAAATGCACACGCTCCAAAAGGCCCTGATGCATGCAAATACCCCTTTTGAAAACCTTGTGCAGTCCCCGATTTAGCCCTTGCAGCCTGTGGCCCTGGGTGTTGTGGAACTACAGGTCCCAGCATCCAGCGATGTGATTGGCTATGAACTGTATTGTAATTGTACTGTCCCCCTTCTACATTGTAAAGCGATGCGCAAACTGTTGGCACTACATAAATCCTGTATAATACCAATAATAATGAGAAAGGCCTGGACACAGAAAATGTTCCTTTTCCAAATCTTGTGGAGGCCCCGACTCAGCCCTTGTAACCCGTGGCTCTTTGGGTGTTGTGGCACTACAGGTCCCAGCATGCAGCGAATGCCCTCGGCCATGAGACTCATCAAAAATGCACACGCTGCAAAAGGCTCTGATGCATGCAAATGCCCCTTTTGAAAACCTTGCGCAGTCCCCGATTTAGCCCTTGCAGCCTGTGGCCCTGGGTGTTGTGGAACTACAGGTCCCAGCTGTGTCAATGGGTTTGGCTATGAACTGTATTGTAATTGTCCTGTCCCTCTTCGACATTGTAAAGCAATGCGCAAACTGTTGGCGCTACATAAATCCTATATAATAACAATAATAAGGAAAACGGTCTTGACACAGTAAATGTCCCTTTTGCAAATCTTGTGCAGGCCCCAAGTCAGCCCTTGCAGCCTGTGGCTCTCCGGGTGTTGTGTAACTACAGGTCCCAGCATTCAGCAATGCGTTTGACTGTGAACTGTATTGTAATTGTACTGTCCCCCTCCTACATTGTAAAGCGATGCGCAAACTGTTGGCACTACATAAATCCTGTATAATACCAATAATAATGAGAATGGCCTTGACACAGAAAATGTTCCTTTTACAAATCTTGCGCAGGCTCAGACTCAGCCCTTGGAACCTGGGGCTCTCTGGGTGTTGTGGCACTACAGGTCCCAGCATGCGTCTGGCTATGAAATGTATTGTAATTGTACTGTCCCCCTCCTACATTGTAAAGCGATGCGCAAACTGTTGCCACTACATAAATCCTGTAAAATACCAATAATAATGAGAATGGCCTTGACACAGAAAATGTTCCTTTTACAAATCTTGCGCAGGCTCAGACTCAGCCCTTGCAGCCTGTGGCTCTCTGAGTGTTGTGGCACTACAGGTCCCATCATGCAGCGAATGCCCTCGGCCATGAGACTCATAAAAAATGCACACGCTGCAAAAGGCTCTGATGCATGCAAATGCCCCTTTTGAAAACCTTGCACAGTCCCCGATTTAGCCCTTGCAGCCTGTGGCCCTGGGTGTTGTGCAACTACAGGTCCCAGCATTCTGCGATGTGTTTGGCTGTGAACTGTATTGTTATTGTCCTGTCCCTCTTCTGCATTGTAAAGTGATGCGCAAACTGTTGGCGCTATATAAATCCTATATAATAATAATTTTGAGAAAGGCCTGGACACAGAAAATATCCCTTTTGCAAATCCAAGTCAGCCCTTGGAACCTGTGGCTCTCAGTGTTGTGGAACTACAGGTCCCAGCATTCAGCGATGTGTAGCTATGAACTGTATTGTAATTGTACTGCCCCCCTTCTACATTGTAAAGCGATGCGCAAACTGTTGGCGCTATATAAATCCTGTATAATAACAATAATATAGAAAACGGCCTTGACACAGAAAATATCCCTTTTGCAAATCTTGTGGAGGCCCCGACTCAGCCTTTGTAACCTGTGGCTCCATAGATTAGTAAGTGAGCTAAGTGAGCTCTTGCAACCTGTGGAGCTACAAGTCCCAGCATGTGGCGATGCACTCAGCTATGAGACTCGGCTGAAACAGCACGTGCCGCAAAAAAGGCTACAAGGCAGCAAACTTTGTGCAGGCCTCGACTCAGCCCTTGCAGCCTGTGGCTCGCTGAGTGTTGTGGAACTATAGGTCCCAGCATACACTGATGCCCTCAGCTATGAGGCTCTGCAATAGTGCATGTGAGGCGAAAGGCCCTGATGCAGTAATTGTCCCTTTTGCAAACCTTGCGCAGTTCCTGACTCTGCCCATGCAGCCTGTGGCTCTCTTGGGTGTTGCAGAACTACAGGTCCCAGCATGCAGCAATGCGCTCGACTGTGAAGCTTGCCGAAAAGACTTGTGGCAAAAGACTCTGATATAGAAAATGCCCCTTTTGCAAAGCTTGCGCAGGTCCCATACTTAGCCCTTGAAAGCTGTAGCCCGATGGCTGTTGTGGAACTACAAGTCTCAACAAGCGGCAATGTGCTCAGCTATGAGTTGCACACACAGCAAAAGGCTCTGAAACAGAAAACGTCCCATTTGCAAAATTTGCGCATGCCCTGCGTCAGCCATTGTAACCCGTGGCTCTGTGAGTGTTGTGAAGCTACAAGTCCCCAGCATACAGCAATGCACTTCTATGAGAAAAAGCTCTGATGTATAAAATGCCCCTTTTGCAAAACTTGCGCATGCCCGGCATCAGCCCTTGTGACCTTTGGCTCTACAAATGTTGTGGAACTACAAGCCCCAGCTTGCAGCGATGTACTTGTATGAGCCGCAGCAAAAATGTTTGCAGCAAAAGGCTCTGACGCAGAAAATGCCCCTTTTGCAAACAGTGCAAACTTTGCTCAGACCCCAAGTGAGCCCTTGCAAGCGGTGGAACTGCAATCCCCAGCATGTGGCGATGCGCTCAATTACGAGACTCAGCAAAAAAATGCTTGAGGCGAAAGGCTCTGAGGCAGAGAATGTCCCTTTTCAAACTTTGCGCAGGTCCCAAGAGAGTGCCTCAAATCTATGGAGCTACAAGTCCCAGCATGCAGTGATGCGCTCAGCTATGAAGCTTGGTAAAAATGCACAGAGACAGGCTCTGACGCCCTTTTTACAAACCTTGCGCATGCCCCAAGTCAACCCTTGAAACCTGTGGCTGTTCTGGTCATTGTGGGACTACAAGTTCCAGCTTGAAAATGCTAGTTGTTTAGCACATAGTGATATTTCAAAGTGAAATAGAATGAGCATTTTCGGCATTCATCCAAATAATGCCTGTGCGCAAAATGTGACCTACCTCCACCCTCCTTACAATCCAATCAGTGGCCGTCTTTTATATGTTGCACTGTTTTTAACCCTTCTGGACCAGAAGGTTTTACCCCCTTAATGGGCAAGCCATTTTTTGCGATTTGGATTTGCGTTATTTTAACGGAAAATTGCGCGGTCGTGCGACGCTGTACCCTTAAAAATCTGATATCCTTTATTTCCCACAAAGAGCGCTTTCTTTTGGTGGTATTTGATCACCTGTGCGATTTTTATTTTTTGCGCTATAAACAAAAAAAACGATAATTCTGAAAAAAAACCCAATATTTTTTACATTCTGCTATATAACATTCCCCCCCAAAAAAATTAAAAAATCTAATGTTTTCATCCTTTTAGGCCAATTTGTTTTCTGCTACATATTTTTAGTAAAAAAAAAAATCACAATAAGTGTATATTGATTGGTTTGCGAAAAATCTACAAACTAGGGAAAAGATTTATGTCAATTTTATTTATATAATTTTTTTACTAGTAATGGCGGTGATGAGTGATTTTTAGCGGGACTGCGACATTGCGGCGGACAGATCGGACCCCTAACTGACATTTTTGAGGGTACCAGTGACATTGCTACAGTAATCAGTGCTAAAAATATGCACTGTTACTGTAATAATGACACTGGCAGGAAAGGGGGTTAACCCAGGGGCTATCAAAGAGTTAAGTGTGAGCCTAGGGGGTGCTTTCTAACTGTATGGGGGATGGGCTTGTGGAATCAACACAGAGACCTGTGATCCTAAATCGGAGGAATACAGGAGCTCTGTGTTCATTCCAGGGAGAAAAAACGGTCTGCTGTGTTTACAACAGCAGACCGTTATTCTCTCTCCACGGGGAACGATCGCGGTTGCCTGGTGGCAATTCGCGGCCCCGTGGATCGGCTTCTCCGCTGGCTAATGGGGGCATCCCCCAGGAGCGCTTCCACGAACCGACGTATAGGTACGTCGTTTTGCGCAGCCGAGCCAGCCTGCCGCAGTATATCTGCAGCGGGCGGTCGGCAACTGGTTAATGTGAAACCCTTTCATGATTCATTCATTGGCCCACAGAGATTACCATCTCCAGGTGCAATTTCAGTGCAAACGGCAATAATCCAGATGAGTGGCGTGATCACGGCTCCAGTAAACGCCATCCCAAATGCTGAAGCGACGGCGGTTTGGTCCCTTTGACGTAGTTGGCCAACACTGACATGTATTTCAAATTAAAAAAAGAAAAAAATCACCTAAACGGACTTTCGTGAAGCCATACTTCGGGGGCTTTACCCAACAGACGCCTGACCACTTTTTGGTCAGGTTTAATGGCGATCTCCTACTTTTTTTATTTTAGAAGTTTAATGTCCTGCATGAAAAACAAAAGGGAATGTCACTGAAGGGGTGAAGAAAGGTCAGAGTGACAAGCAAAGAGTACAGCCCACTAGAAAACGGCGGGAGAGGTATAGTACTCGCTTCCCCTTATCCCAGCGGGTCGAAGGAAAAAACCGACAGCTCAGGTCAGAGCCGCTGTACTAATAATCCATTGTTAGTACAGCAATCCATTGTTAGTACAGCAATCTCCCCAGCTGTGCTATTGTATTCTGATTGGGGGGGGCGGCACCGCCAGAACTCTCCGGTTGGTGCTCTCAGCCATTGCAGGTTGGCAGACCTTTTTTGGCCATGACCCTTAGACAGAAGCTGGCATCTATTGAACTGACCGATGCCGCCCAGCATTCGGCCCATGTGTACTAGGCTTTAGGTGCCCTGCGCTTATTTCTCAAAGGGACAGATGTATTTTAACCACTTGCCGACGGCCTCACGACTATTTACTGCGGCACTCTGCCACTTACAGGCAAAGCGATGTAGACCTACGTCGCTCGCCCCCGCTCATTTCCTGGGGAGCCAGCGCGTGTGACCGGCAGCTCCGATGTCCGCCGGCCACTCGCGATCTCCCGCAGGAGAGGGAGAAAGACAGACAGCTGATGTAAACACAGCCGTCTGTCATTCTCCCTGATGCAGGCACAGAGGCTATGCGATCCTTCTATATTGGATCGCATGTCTTTGTGGTTACTTCACTAGCCACGCCCCCTGACAGTTAGAATCACGCCCCTAGGGACACACTTAACCCCTTGATCGCCAATAAAGTGAACCCTTTCCCTGCCAGTGTAATTTTTACAGTAACAGTGCATATTCAATCCCGACTAGCACTCTCATTACACCAAAGGAGAACTTTTTGGTCTGGGTTTAACCCGGTAAGGAAAGTTTGGAGCAATGGCGAACCCCCTCCTTTTTTGGACGTTTCAGAAGTTTAGTTTGCAATGTGGCCTTTCAATTTTTTTTTTTTTTTATTTGCAAATGCAGATTAACTTCCAAAAAAGGAGGAGGTTCGCTATTGTGCCAAGCTTTCCATGAAAAGTAAAACTGGAGGGGGGTGAGAGAGAGAGAGAGAGGGGGGTGGGAGAGAGGGGGTGACAGAGAGAGAGAGGGGGGTGGGAGAGAGGGGGTGACAGAGAGAGAGAGGGGGGTGGGTGAGGGGGGGTTGACAGAGAGAGAGGGGGGTGGGTGAGGGAGGGCTGGAAGAGAAGGGGGGTGGGAGACCCCATAGCCCTGCCTGCAGTTCCTGCTGTGCCCCCCTGTCTGTGGGTAGTTGGGTGTGATGCACTTTCCTCTCGCCCGTTCTCGTCCTCTGGGCCCTCGGTCAGCCTGTCTTCCTGTTGATGTCACAGCTGGGAGCGGAGATAAGGTTGGAGACGAAGTGCAGGCTCTGGGAGGTGCCAGGGATGCTGCGCCCGCTGCTGCTCAGTTTAGGGTGGCGATGGAGGTCTTCTCCTTCCCGGGCTCTCGGTTCTAGCCAGCTTCCGGGGCCACCCACTTGCTTTGTGAAGAGGCCGTTGCTCAGTAGCAGTGGCTGCTGTCGGCACCAGATTGGCGGATTTAACTCCGCTGCCCTGCACCCTGCTGCCACCGGACTTTTTATGACAAGCGGCTCAACTTGGCAGCTGCTTTGGGCCCCATGAGCACTAAGCAGGGAGGAGGAGGAGGAAGTTAAATCCTCCTCCAATTTGAATTATGGACAGGGCCAGGCGGCTCTAGCAACCAGTGGCCAGTAGAGCCTCAGCTGGAGGCGGGGGGCGGCTTTTTTGCCGCCCCCCCCCCCTGCAAACTGCTGCCCTAGGCCTGGCCTTGTTGGCCTAGGCCATAATACAGCACTGGGCGAACCCCCTTCTTTTTCACGATGTTAATCGCTATTTGAAAATAAAATAAAAACAATTGAAGGACCAAATTGCAATCTAGACTTGCAAATCCAACGAGAATTCTCGTTGTGCCGAAAGGGAAATTTTTGGTCTGGTTTAACCCCTCATGGAAAGTCTGGCGCAATGGCGAACTCCCTTCTTTTTTGAGAGTTATTCACCATTTGCAATAAAAAAGTTGAAAGGCCACATTGCAAATTAGACTTGCAAACCCATCGAGAATTCTCATTGTGGCGAAAGAGAACTTTTTGCAATGACGAACCTCCTTTTTCGGAAGTTAATCGTTATTTGTAAATAAAATAAAAACAACTGAAGGACCATATTGCAATCTGGACTTGCAAACCCAACGAGAATTCTCATTGCGCCGAGAACTTTCTGGTCCGGTTTCACCGCTCGTGGAAAGTCTGGCACAATGGCGAACCCCCTTCTTTTTTGGAAGTTGTTCACCATTTGCAAAAAAAAAAGTTGAAAGGCCGCGTTGCAAACTAGACTTGCAAACCCAACAAGAACGGCGATAGAGAACTTTTTGGTCCGGTTTAACCCTTCATGAAAAGGGGAACCCCCTCTTTTTTTCGGATGTTTTTTATTTGTATATGCAAATGGTGATTAACTTCCGAAAAAGGAGGAGGTCCGCTATTGTGGCAGGCTTTCCTTGAAGGGTTAAAGCGGACCGAAATGTTCTCTTTCGGCGCAGCAAGATTTCTCGTTGGGTTTGCAAGTCTAGATTGAATTGTGATCCTTCAATTTTCTTTTAATTTTCTTTTTAATCTAGACTGCAAACCCAACGAGAATTCTCGTTGCGGCGAAAGAGAACTTTTTGGTCCAGTTTAACCCTTCATGGAATGTCTGGTACAATGGCGAACCTCTTCCTTTTCCAAAATTAATCGCTATTTGAAATTAAAAATTGAAGGGCCACATTGCAATCTAGGCTTGCAAATCCATCTAGAATTCTTGTTGCGACGAAACCCCTTCATGGAACATCACAATGGCGAGCTTCTTCCTTTTTCGGATGGTAAACGCTATTTTAAAATAAAATGTAAAATAATGAAGGGCCACATTGCAATCCCAACAAGAATTCTCATTGCGTCGAAAGAGAACTTCTTGGTCCTGTTTACCCTTCATGGAAAATCTGGAGCAATGGCAAACCCCCTCCTTTTTCGGATGTTTCAGTAGTCTAGTTTGCAATGTGGCCTTTCATTTTTTGCTTTTGTGCCAGGCTTTCCATGAAGGGTTAATCCAGACCAAAAAGTTCTGTTTCGGCGCAGCAAGAATTCTCGTTGGGTTTGCAAATCTAGATTGAAATGTGGTCCTTCAATTTTTTTTTAATTTTATTTTCAATCTAGACCTGCAAACCCAACGAGAATTCTCGTTGCGGTAAAAGAGAACTTTTTGGTCCAGTTTAACCCTTCATGGAACGTCTGGTACAATGGCGAACCTCCCCCTTTCTCAAAATGAAAAAAATTAAAGGGCCACATTGCAATCTAGACTTGCAAACCCATTGAGAATTCTCGTGGCGGTGCAAGAGAACTTTTCGGTCCAGTTTACCCCTTCATGAAACGTCACAAAGGCGAACCTCCTCCTTTTTCGTAAGTTAATCATTATTTGAAACAAAAATAGTTGAAGGACCATATTGCAATCTGGACATGCATACCCAACGAGAATTCTCGTTGCGCCAAAAGAGAACTTTATGGTCCAGTTTAACCCCTCATGGAGAGTCTGGCGCAATGGCGAACCCCCTTCTTTTTCGGAAGTTATTCACCATTTGCAAATATAAAAAACAAGTTGAAAGGCCACATTGCAAACTAGACTTGCAAAACCATTGAGAATTCTCGTTGCGGTAAAAGAGTACTTTTTGGTCCAGTTTACCCCTTCATGAAAAGTCCGGAGCAATGGCAAACCTCCTCCTTTTTTCGGGATGTTAAACGCTATTTGAAAATAAAATGTAAAGAATTGAAGGGTCACATTGCAATCTAGACCTGCAAACCCAACAAGAATTCTCGTTACGGCGAAAGAGAACTTTTTGGTCCGGTTTACCCCTTCATGGAAAGTCTGGCACCATAGCAAACCTCCTCCTTTTTCCGAAACTAATTGCTATTTGAAGTCAAAATGTAAAATATTGAAGGACCACATTGCAATCTAGACTTGCAAACCCAACGAGAATTCTCGTTGCGGCGAACGAGAACTTTTTGCTCCCTTTAACCCCTTCGCAGTAAGCCTGGAACGATAATGAAACGCCTTCGTTTTTTTTTTTCCTTTTCGGAAGTTAATCGTTCTGTAAGAAAAACAAAAAGCGTTTCCGAATGTCACTGAAAGGGTGAAGAAAGGTCAGAGTGACAAATCCCCCCCTCTGGGGTGGGGTGGGCAGGAGTAGAGAAAGGCTGGGGCTTGGAGCCATTGTTGTTCTTATCAGAGGAAGAGGGAGAAGCTTGATTGACAGCTGGAAATGTGATCCTGTGAAAGAGACACACAGCAAAGGGGAGGGAGGGAGAGAGAGAGGGAGAGAGAGAGATGGATCAGTTTGGATAGGAGGCCCCTGGAGGAGAAGAGGAGGAAAAGCCACACAATCCAGCTCTGTCAATGCAGATTACAGCTTGCACAGGGGGAAGTGCTTGCTAATAATTAATGTTTTTTATTCAATTTGGAGGGAGTACTCTGAAGCTAGTCACAATCAGGTGGGTCTTTTTGCAACTTTTTTTTTTCAGTAATGTTGCCTGCTCTCCCTCTGTTTGATAGTAAGCTTTGATTGCATTGCAATCCCCCCCTCCTCTCCTTCCTCTCTCCCCTCTCCCCTCTCTCTCTACTCCCGTTAGGTGCATTGCAAGTCTTGTTCATCGCCATTACTAGTTGTTGCACACGTTTGCAAATCACAGATCTCCACTTGCAGCCTGGGGGGGAGGTGTAGATATACAAAACAGCTCAAGACTTCCGCTTCCACTGTTTGTATTTGCAAGTTTGTTTATTTTATTTCTTTCTTTTTTTATTTTTTTTTAATTTTTTTCTCTTTTCCCCCCTCTCCTGAGCTGTTAGCCATCCTCATGCAAATGTAACTCGGGGGGCACTAGAGGGGAATTTTTATGAATGAGATCGGGGGATGGTTGATTAGCTATGCAAATGCAAGCCTTTCATTCATGGTTTCCTTTTTTTTTTTTTTCCTAAAGCCATTTTGCTCCCTGGAGGTTGCTGAAAGCCCACATTCAGAGGAAAAAACCAGACGATAAATGAGCTCGATACCCCTTTTTTTGACCTAAGATTTGCGTAAAATCTAAAGGGATGGACGGATTTTACGACCAGCAAGTGCCTTACGTGGTCACCAATGTGAGTCTTGAGAAAAAGTTTCTTGATTGGGTCACTGTTGCTCATTAGGAAAAAAAAAAAGTTTTCTATTTTTATTACTGTGCTAGCTGCACTTTATTAAAGTGTTTTTATTTTTTTATTTATTTTTTTTTTTTTTTTGCTTAGGCTCCTTTAATTTCTTTTGTAGGCTCTTGGCTATCTCTTTTAATTTATATCTAGAATATATGTTATCTTTGTCGTACAATTGCTGCTGCACCTAGGTTTGCATTACAGCGGGGGTTAATAAAGTATTTTATGAGCTAGGACTTGCACACTGAATTTTTTTTTTCCTTTTTTTATAATGAGGTTATTTATGGGTTTTGTACGTTTTGTGGTGGCTGGCAGGGAGAGGTGTGCAGGTCTTGCATGGTTTCGTTGACTTTGTCTCAAAACAGTGATTCTTCTGCTGTTTTTAGAATACGAGTGGGAGAGTTTGCCACGAGAGGACAAGCAACACCAGAAAAAGAAAGTTTTTGAGCAGAGACCTGGCTCATGATTCAGAAGGTGAGAGCTGTGACGCACTCTTTGGAATATATATCACCCCCCCCCCCCAAGCAACTCATTAGTAGGGCATTGTCTATCTGAATCTTCTACTAAAATAACGACGTAGTAATCTTCCTACCAAGGGTAACCTACGACAGTATTTATTAAGACAATGGAGCTTTTTGGCTGCTGATGAACCACAAGTCCCAGCGATTTTAGTGTAAACCCTGCTACATCTACTACTTGGTAATCTTCTAGCCATAGGGTAAACTGTTTATCTATTTTGGTAGTTGTCCAATCTTTTGCTGCTGGCGAACCGCAAGTCCCAGCAAAATTTTTAGAACAATCCCCACCGTGTCCTGCTAGGTCTACTACTTGGTCATCTTCCTACCTAAGGGTACACTTTATGTCAAGGATTGATAGATCAATCCAGCTTTTTGCAGCTGGTGAACCACTAATCAGAGCAAACCCTATCATGCCCTACTAAGTCTACTATTTGCTAGTCTTCCTACCATAGGATAAACTGTTCTTCTATACCAACGATCCCTAAGTCAATCCAACCGGTCTGCTTCTGGCAAACCACAAGTCCCAGCAACGTTTTAAGAGCAAACCCCATCATGCCCTGCTAGGTCCACTAATTGGTTATCTTCATACCATTGGGTACACTTTTATGTCAAGGACTGCTAGGACAATCCAGCATTTTCTTGGTGGGTCACCACAAGTCCAGGCAACATTTTCAGAGCAAGTTCCATTGTGCCCTGTCAGGTCCAATACTTGGTCATCTTCCTACCAATGGGTATACTTTATGTCAAGGATTGCTAGGACAATCCAGCCTGTTCTTGGTGGTGTGGTGGTGAACCACAAGTCTCAGCAACAAATTCAGAGCAAAGCCCATCGTACCTGCCATGTCTACTTTTGTAGCCTTCTTACCACTGGGTACACTTTATGTCAAGGATTGCTAGGACAATCCAGCCTTTTCTTAGGGTGAACCACAAGTCCCAGCAATCTATTCAGAGCAATCCCCATTGTGCCTGCCACTTTTTAGCCTTCCTAATAGTGGGTACACTTTATGTCAAGGATGGCTAGGACAATCCAGCCTTTTCTTGGTGGTGAACCACAAGTCCCAGCAACATGTTCAGAGCAAACCCCATCGTGCCTGCTAAGTGCTACTTTTGTAGCCTTCCTACCATATTTTAAAACTGTTCCTTTTATGTCAACAATTCCTAAGTCAATCTAGTCTGTCTGCTGCTGGCGAACCATAAGTCCCAGAAACATTTTTATGAGCAAACATCCCTGCTGGTGAACCACAAATCACAGCAACATTTTCAGAGCAAGCGCTATTGTATCCTGCTAGGTCTACCGCTTGGTCATCCTACCATAAGGGAAACTGTTCATCTATGTCAACGATTAAGTTCGTATAGCCTGTCTCCCACTGATAAACCACAAGTCCCAGCAAACTTTTTAGTGCAAACCCCAGCGTGCCCTGCTACATCTACAACTTGGTGAACTGTTTTATCTACATTGGTAATTGCTAGGACAGTCCAGTTGCTGCTGACGCACTGCACATCCCAGCAACATTTTCAGAGCAAACCCTATCGTACCCTGCTAGGTCTATTACAAGGTAAACTGTTCATCCATGTCAACGATTCCTAAGTCAATCTAGTCTGTGTGCTGCTGGCGAACTACAAGTCCCAGCAACCTTTTCAGAGCAAACCCTATCGTACCCTGCTAGGTCTACCACAAGGTAAACTGTTCAACCATGTCAACGATTCCTAAGTCAATCTAGTGTGCTGCTGGCGAACCACAAGTCCCAGCAACATTTTCAGAGCAAACCCCATTGTGCCCTGCTGGGTCTACTACTTGGCAATCTTCCTACCATAGTGTAAACTGTTCATCTACGTCAGCAATTCCTAAGATAATCTAGCCTGTTTGCTGCTGTTGAGCCATAAATCCAAGTACCATTTTCAGAGCAAACCCCATCCTGCCATGCTGGGGCTTGTAGTTCTTTCTTGTTCCTTAGGTGGTGGGCTGCTCTGATCTTGGTCTCTAGCGTCTAGTCTAAAATAAACTACATAGACAAGTGTTTAATTTTTGTCACTTTTTGATCATTTTTATAGTATTTGACACCTACATTTCCCTTGTGGACACTGAGTTGAGGTTCAAATATATGTCTTGGTACCCCAAAAAGAAAAGTAGAAGGTGCAAATCACTGTAGCTTGATACAAAGGAGTTGACTTAAGGCAAACAGGTTGTTGACTTTGAAAGGAAATTTCCACTTGCCCTAGTGAATGGGGTGAAGCACAGTTGACTTCTATCATCCAATGATGTACAAGCATATAGTACTGTTGCTTTTATGTTCTGTACTTGTGATTGGGTATTCTATGAAAAGTACATTTTCATCTCAATAATGGGAAATTCCTTTTACAAAGTGATCAGCCTATTTTCCTTTAGTAAAGCTGCCCCATAGGGTCACCTATAGTCCTTCACAAGTTTGGTGCGTTAACCATATTCTGACTTACAAACCCCACGGTGTCTCTTCCTAGGACATCTCAACCCCTCTAGGTCCAACCAAAAAAGATGTCCTAGGAAGAGACACAGTGGGGTTATCTTTTTGTGCATACAACTTGGACGTAGCTGCCTGTTTAAAGTCATTAATGATTACAGCCAAATACATAATTCCATATTCTGACTTAGAGATACTTAATGGCATCCAAGACTTATTATCCTTGCCATAGCACCAACCTCTTCCAAAGCATTGTACAAAGTGAAGCCACATAGGTGGCTGTAGTATATGTTGTGCTTATAGATACAACAGGAGGGACAGGAGATCTATCTCAAAGGTCAGATCTAAAAAAAATTAACATGAACATACAATGTATCAAAATGTAAATTTATTAAACTTTGTCTTTCTAGAACTCTTTCAAGATCTGAGTCAGTTGCAAGAGACGTGGCTCGCTGAAGGTAAGAAAGCCCAAAATTGGTTGGAGAGGGAGAAAAATAGGAAAAATGGAATGGAGAGAAAAAAGGGAGAGGAAGAGAGAAAGAATGAAAGAAAGATAGAATGAGAGAGAAAGGAGGGGAGAGAGAGAAGTACTGAACTTGCTGTCTTAATGTTCAGCCCAATTAATTGAGCTTTAAAAGAGCCACCTCAAGTGTCGTGCATACATTAGAGGCTGTGATGAGTTTGTCTTTGGGGACTTGGGAGCTGCTCTATCTAGTGTCATCACAAATTACTGGGAGAGGTTGCTTCCAGCACACAATCACATCTGCTTTTGGCCAGAACTGGTGCTGCACGACTTGAGGTTCTTCTCAGCCTCTCTCTCTCTCTCGTTCTCTCTCGTTCTCTCTTTCTCTCTCTCTCTCTCTTGTTCTCTCTCTGCTCTCTGTTCAATTTTTTTTTTTTTTGATTGCAATTGATCAGCTTTATATCAGTGCACCTCAAGAGACTGCATCACACAAGCAGCGCAGGGCAAGAGGCAGCTGTCTTATTTCCATCAGCACACATGATCCTGTGGCGTTCTACCAGAGTAGCTTTCTGATGGCACAATCTGCTCTCATTGAGTTCACTAGGACGGGATGCTTCAAGAATTGAGTGCAAGTGCCTTCTTCCCACCTTGCTCTCAGCACAGGACTCTAGGTGTGTATGGAGTGGTTGGAAAGGACATCTGATGGCAGCTGGATTTTGTCGTTTTTAATATTTATTTTTTATTTTTATTTGCATGTGTATGTATACATTTTATTTTCAAATAATTTTATTGAGACATATTTTATGTAGACGTATTACAAGAGTGTAGGGTTTTATACATACTTGGACAAGTTTTATTGTACATGTGACTTTTATATATATATATATATATATATATATATATATATATATATATATATATATATATATATATATATATATATATATATATATATAATTTTCAATATATCTTATACAGCAGGTCGAATATACATATGTTTGTTTATTTAATTTTGTTTCTTATTACTGCTTTTGGGGTAGGGTTGGAGTAATCCCAAGCACATTTCATTGAAGTTTCTGCTCCTTTTCTTACTTGTGTCGACTACCGATACTTTTTCAGCATTACTCTTGTTTAGGTTTTTTTTTTTTTTTTTGTTTTTTTTTTTGTGCAGAGTAAAATGTGCTTTGACTTCCATCCCATGATGTTGCATACTGTAGTACTGTATTCTACTGACAGGTTTTGGTACACTGCTATGTGTAGCATGGAAGAGCTTGATTGACTTATTTTGTTTATGTGCATACATTTTTTTCAAATTTTTTTTTTTCTTTTTTTTTTAATATTTTTTTATTGAATATTTCAACAAATACAAGAAAAAAAAGACATTTTACATGAAAATATCTTTTTTTTTTTTTTTTTTTCTTTTTTTGTTTAGCTCTAGGTTATTTTTTGTTTGGCTTTTACATTGATAGTAATGGGGGTGGCTTAATAATGTACTAGCATGTCTATAGAATGTGTTGTGTAAAATATGATTCATGTGGTGGAAATTGACAAGTGTTTTCCTTTTTGTTCTCTTTTTTTTTTATGTTTTATTCTTGTGTGTGTGCTTGTAAGACTTGCAATATGGTGCACTTTTATGAACGGTAACTTTCTCAGTTTGTCCATAAACAGTTGTACAGGACGGAGCAGATGCTATGAATTGTTCCCGTCCAACATCCAATCCTTTCTCCCCATTTAGCTTGTCATCACTTCTTTTATTTTGCATCCATTATTGCGTCCATTATTTAATTTATAGCACAAATGAAATCATCTTGCAATTTGGATGCCATGTTTTACAGCGTAGCTTTCTCAGCTGAGCAGTATGTGGCAATACCTTTTTTTATTTATTTATTTGTTTTGTTTTTGATGCTGTAATGTTGTTGGGATAATGGAGAAAAATACTTTTTTTTTTTTTTTATTTATTTATTTTTTTTATTTTTTTTGAGGATTTGAAAATTAATGAACAATATATTATAAAGTGGCATGTAAGATTTTTTTTTTTTTCCTACTATAATGCTAGCAGATTATACTCAGCGCAGTTCTTGGTTGAGTTGTCGGCACACGGATGAATCAGCAATCCGGTTTGGAACGCCAGGTGTCAAAGTACCTGTCGAGACAGGTTCTGCTATTAAAAGTGCCAGAAGTTGTAAATATTTGAACGGCTCGGAGGCTAGTGTTTTTATTATTACTTTTGTCTCTCAGTTGGAAATATTACTCTCTATTGTTTTGGACAGAAATATTAGGTTGTTTTGGTTAAGGCTTCACGAAAATTAAATTCTTCTGAAACAGATGCTCTTACTATGACAATTTTTATTTATTTATTTTTCTTAAAAATTGTTAGCCTAATCCAAATAGGACTTTAAAGTTTTTTGGGGTGTTCTGTATTTTAGAGAGTTGTGGTCATCTTCTACTGTACTTTTTTTTTTTTTTTTCCATATTTTTAAGAATTTTGGGCCCACTTCAAGAAGCCATTGATATTTTGGGACATTGCATTGAAAAAATTTAAAAATTCTATCTTTAGCATCACCATCTGTTAATTGTTTGGGCAATAACCCTTCAAAGTTCTAAACTCAATGTTTGCGTGCCTAACATCATTGCAGATCTTCAGTTGTTTGTTCTTGTTGGGCTGGATTTTCAAACTTTTTGGGCTTGCTATTGTGTCTGTTTTAGTATTTGAAGCGTATAATAGAGCATAAGAAGCATATATTGAATAGGTTGGTCTTTAAGACACAAATGTATATCTTGTGATACATGGCCATTACTTTGGCCAGTGTATGCTTCCTGGTTCTTTGGACTTATA
>NC_138772.1:38583451-38585951 GCF_965119305.1 Pelophylax lessonae
TAAAGATTGTCATGGCTAAGGTAATCCGAGAAACCAGGTAGTCTAAAATACATTTTGAGCCATTGGAAACATCTGCTGCCATTTAGTCTGAACTGACTGATTCCTGACCTATAAACTTTATGTGTAATGGTATATTGGCGGAACTTGGCATTGTGGCTCTAATGTTCCCCATTTGGTGCAATATTTGCTATAATGCAACCAATCCTAGTAAAAGAAATAAGGACAAAAGTTCTTGGGTACAGTCAGAGTTTTTAAACCTGTTTCGCTCCTTTGCAGTCAGATCATTCAGGGTCTTTGATAAGAGGGGGGGGGGGGGGGTGGTGGTACAACTTCTAGGAAGAAACTTCCAATTTTTTTTTCTTTGGTTAGAGATCTGCTCCTCTCTGATCCCTTCTCCTTAGGTTGGCCATGCATAGCTCTACTTGTCGGTGAGGGTGGCAGTTGGTGAATGATCTGGTCTTAGTACCTGCTTGGACCTAGCATATGAAGTGTTGCCATTTTGCCTATACAGTTAGTCCCCTACATATGAACCTTCAAGTTGTGAACTTTCAAGGATACGAATGTCCGTTTGCATGTCCAATTATGTGAGTTCACATTTCTGGTTGTTGCGTTTCTGTGTACTTTGCTGTATACAGTACTGTATATGTATGTATATATGTGTGTGTGTGTGTGTGTGTGTGTGTGTGTGTGTGTGTGTGTATGTATATATATATATATATATATATATATATATATATATATATATATATATATATATATATATATATAAAAAATTTTTCCATAAATTATTTGTATGAAATTTTGTTATAAAACAGTTACTGATATGTATTGGGCCAGTTGTGTTGGTTGTTTTCCTAGGCTAACTTTGTTGGACTTACAAACACATTGGACTTACGAACGTGCTCTTGGAACAGAACTCATTTGTATGCAAGGGACTTACTGTAAAAGGGAATGCCCAATACATAGCAGTCTTGGTTCCCTTTCTATATAGATCTTTAGTTAGACCTCATTTTAGAATACTGTCCAGTTCTGGAGAATTACAAAAATATATTGATAAGATAGAACGAATCCAGAAACGGGCAACAAAAATGGTGAAACCTCTGATGGATAAAACCTATTAGGAGAGATCCGTAGTAAATTCAAGCCGGCAACTCGGTATAGTCTGTAAAATCCAAATCTTTATTGGCTACACACTAAAACACACTGGTAACAAGCTAACGCATTTTGACTGTAAGAGCCTTCCTCATAGGATAGATATTAGGAGAGACTTAAGGAACTTAAATATCTACAGTCTGGAGGAAAGAAAGGGAAAGGGGAGAGAAATGATTGAAACCTTTTTTTTCAATAGATCAAGGAGATGAATAAGGCTCAGGAGGGCAGTATTTTCAAAAATTAAGCCAAGATCAAGAACACGGGAACATGACCTCCAACTAGCAGGAGGAAAGTTCAAAACGAATCTTTACAAAGTAGTATTTTAGTGAAAAGGGTAGTGGATGGTTGGAAAGACTTCCAGCCGAGGTAGTGAGTCAGACAACAGTGCTTGCTTGGGACAGACAAAGATCTATACTCAGACAAAAAAATGTGTATGTATGTATATGGGTGTGTAGGTGTGTGTATGTATATGTAATATGTATGTGTGTGTGTGTGTGTGTGTGTGTATGTATATATATATATATATATATATATATATAAATGATACATGCATACTTTTTTTTTTTTTTTTTTTTTTTATATAAAAATGATACATACATACATACATACATACATACATACATACATACATACATTTTTTTTTTTTTATTTATTTATTTATACTTTCTGTATAGTGTTTGAGTATAAATCTAGGTTTCATCCTAAAAAACAAAAATTGGGCAGATTTCATGGACCGCTTGGTCTTTTTACTGCCGTCATTCTTCTATGTTTCTATTAAAACATTTTTGCGTACATTTTTGAAATAAGGGAACACCTAACACTGGGGTACAACATCCATAGACTTTAAAAGATTGTCAACTATCATGGACTTTTTTATTTATTTTTTGAAACTGCACGTTTGGATCATCTCCAATTTTTTGGTGTTCATGTACGCATTAGATACTTGTAATGTCCCGTAAGAAGTTGCCTTTACTTTGTACATTGCTCCGTTTTCATAATCGTGTGTGTGTGTGTTTTTTTTTTTTTTTCTCAAATTAGCTCACCAGCTCTACTTTGCAAAGAGAAAACAAACCTACTTTTTTTTTTTTTTTTTTTTCTCTTGACGTAGTAAATTCGAGTTGGCATTTTTTTCCCCTTTCTGCAGGTTCTCAGGAAGGGTGTGATGCTGAAAAGCTGTGTGGTTGAACCACATGGCGGACTGTGTGAGTGTTTTGTGAATGGAGGAGGAACTCTAGCCCTGATTGCTTGTCTCGAGAAACTGTTTAGGAGATCAGCTGTCTCATTCACTGGCAGAAAGAGTGACTCATACATCTTCTGTCTTGTTTGGCTGCGGGTCATTGTTACAGTG